>NC_134485.1:10132069-10432069 GCF_040206685.1 Ascaphus truei | reverse complement strand
CACGTGTTACTGTTAACACTGTTTGATGACTAAATTATTCCATTGTTGCAGGGTGTTCAAATGAGAGCAAGACAAAGCATCGCAGTCACTTACATGCAGGGGTGTTCAACTCCAATCCTCAACACCCCTCCCCCCAACAAGTTAGGTTTTCAGGATATCCCTGCTTCAGCACAGGTTGCTCAATCAGTCCCTGCTTCAGCACAGGAGGTTCAGTCGAAGACTGAGTCTCTGACTGAGCCACCTGTGCTGAAGCAGGAACTGATTGAGCCACCTGTGCTGAAGCGGAGATATCCTGAAAACCTGACCTGTTGGGGGGTCGTGAGGACTGGTGATCAGCACCAGTGACTTAGAGCACTGAGTGTTAGATACCTTGAGAATCAATGGAGATATAAGGGAGAGAATAGAAAGTAAGAAGTGAACCTGGATGTATAGAATGGAACAGGTTGGACACATTACAGCTGAAAACTAAAATAAGGGAATTTAGAATGACGCTGAGAAAGCTCACTGTGATTCAACCCTGTACTGTACATGTCTCTTATTGTATATCACTATGACGATGACCCCACTACACTGTAACACTGTGATTCAGCCCTGTACTGTACATGTCTCTTATTGTATATCACTATGACGATGACCCCACTATACTGTAACACTGTGATTCAACCCTGTACTGTACATGTCTCTTATTGTATATCACTATGACGATGACCCCACTATACTGTAACACTGTGATTCAGCCCTGTACTGTACATGTCTCTTATTGTATATCACTATGACGATGACCCCACTATACTGTAACACTGTGATTCAGCCCTCTACTGTACATGTCTCTTATTGTATATCACTATGACGATGACCCCACTACACTGTAACACTGTGATTCAGCCCTGTACTGTACATGTTCTTATTGTATATCAATATGATGATGACCCCACTATATTGTAACACTGTGATTCAGCCCTGTACTGTACATGTCTCTTATTGTATATCAATATGACGATGACCCCACTATATTGTAACACTGTGATTCAGCCCTGTACTGTACATGTCTCTTATTGTATATCAATATGACGATGACCCCACTATATTGTAACACTGTGATTCAGCCCTGTACTGTACATGTCTCTTATTGTATATCAATATGATGATGACCCCACTATACTGTAACACTGTGATTCAGCCCTCTACTGTACATGTCTCTTATTGTATATCACTATGACGATGACCCCACTATACTGTAACACTGTGATTCAGCCCTGTACTGTACATGTCTCTTATTGTATGTATATCAATATGACCGCACTATACTGTAACACTGTGATGATCCCTACCCAGTTTAAAACAACTATGTGCTCTTATATGCCGCCATTGTTTTACTGCTGTTCATAATGCCAGTCCCACTCACGTTGCTTAAAGGTCCCTTAGCACAGCCGGGCAATGCCTTCCCCCATTCTGTGTACTGGGTCACTGATCCATCCTTACCTCGTGCAATCTGAGCACCACCATCCACCAGCTGTGAGAATAAAAAACATAGCTATTCCCCTTTTATTTTATATATATTCCATTTTTTTCTCTCTTTTTTTTTTATACTTTCACAGATATTTCTCTGTTCTTTTTTTTTTATGTGAACTTATCACAAGATCAACAATACCACAAAATATACATACAGATTTTTTTTCAAACAACACAACACAAATAGCAAAAAAGAGGGCTTCCACCCCCTTCCATCATGCCGCCCTTCCTGAGTGGGACAGAGGGCTTCTTGAGAGCATTGCTGCTACTGTCGGACTGGTTTAGAAAGGGCCTATTCATTAAACTGGGAGCTTTTCCATGCAGAATTGTGTGAAAACAGAATGCTGCTGTAACAATTGGGAGTCTCCTCTGTGCTGAATGAGAATTATATATGGTGAATATATCCTACATCCTACAAATAAACATCTAATTTGCATGTGAGAGAGTCAATAATCTCCTTAGTTCGTGATATACCCAGTACAAAGTACTTAACCTGTTAAACTGTTAAAAGGGTTAGAATCAAGGTTTGGAACTGTTTATTGAAGATAGCAAGAGGTGTTTCAGGGCAAAAGGAAATGCCATTCTCACAGTTTAAGGAATAGGCTCCTACATCTTCAAAGAAGATATTACATGGCAAACTGTCTTTATTGCAACTCCAAAATAGGCTGTGAATTAAGAAACAAATAATATGAGTGTTCTGTGTGTGTTATATCAATATATATGGCCCTATGAACACTTTGTGCCTATTATTGCATATACTGGGTATATAAAATATCGAAAAACTAATTCCTAACTGTTATCTTCATTTCAATTTCACAAAAATTGTACGTCAACCTAAACTCCTAATCCCTAGAATATTATATGTGAAGCAACAGCCTCTATTCCCTCTTTATATGGATTTTCAGGCTGCTATGTCCATAGCATGTGGACGCCAGCAGCTGTGAGACAAGATATGGGGTTGCACTCGTGATGTCACTACTGACGTCACCTGAACCCGACGCGCATTTCACTCTAACTGAGCTTCTTCTGGGGACCCCAATACAATAGGATGCTGTTCTATAACAAGCTAAATTTGTTAATATTTTTATCCTAAATGTACCCCTCCTTTGTCATATACATAGGATTATAACGTTTAGTTAAGTTGGACCATTACATTTGAGAGAACGTTGTGTAACACCAAAATGTGTTGTTAAGTGAGCGTAGGGGCTTTAAAAACAGGGCTTGGTATACATTTCTTTATCTGGCTGATATTTCTTCTTCTTCCCACAATTTGGAAGAGCGGCATCTTAACATATCAAACCGCACTGCATCCGAAGTCCCCACGAGCGTTGAACGCATTATCAATAGCTCTTTGATTTCTCTCACAGGACAAATGGAAAAAGACACTGCAAGATACAATTGTTAATGGATGAATGGGAAGGGAAGCTGACTCAAGGTGGATGTAATAAGAGTAATGGAAATTCTGTAGTGCGCCAAGGAAAGAATGCCCTAGGAAAGGTGAAAGAAAGAAGTATGTTCATGGAAGAACCTGAGGAGAGGTTGTTTATTAAATCACTAAACAAATGGGGGGGGGGGGGGGAAATAATACCTGGTCGAGAGAATCCAGCGGTGTTCAAAGCTGCGGAAAGATTCTCATTTATTAGTGCGAATGTTGACTGGAAATTCAGGGGGGTGGGAGCGGGAATAAGTAAAGACAGATAAAGAGATAGACAAGCAATGAACCGAATCCTTTTAAAAATGGCTGGAGCTTCATGGCTGCCCTTAACTCTTTCACTGCAGAAGGGGCCACTAAACCATTGCATCAGGATTGGCCTCTTCAGAGCATTATAATGTAGGTTACTAAAGGTAGTGATGTGATCAAAGAACAAATCAAAAATAAATATATAGGGTAATAGGCTGCACTCTATGCACAATATTACTGAAATAAATATCCACTAATGATGACAATTGCAATATACAAATATCAATGTATTACTAATCAGACATAAATAACCTCATCTAAAAATAATCCATAGACATGGAATAGAGTTGAAAACACATAACGGAAAATGCAATATAAAACAATTACCCAAAAAGTAACGCCACATAAATGTAAACTTTTAAAAACTCACATAGCGGCTAAGGGGATATCTTGAAACTAACACAGATGTATCTTAGATACCAGGAGTGGCCAACTCCAGTCTTCAAGGGCCACCAACAGGTCAGGTTTTAAGGATATCCCTGCTTCAGCACAGGTGGCTCAGTCAGTGGCTTCACCACCTATTTGTAGCAGAGATATCCTTAAAACCTGACCTGTTTGTGGCCCTAGAGGATTGAAGTTGGACAGTCCTGTTATGTACACTCATGTACATTCAAGATGGCTTCCCATGAAGAGGGTCGCCATTACATATGAGCGCTGACATTAAAAGTTTGAATATGTTAATTGTCCCGTGCGTGAATGGCTTTGGTGGTGTCTCAATTCCACCTACGGTATATAAGATATAGAGATTGAATAAAGATATCTCCATATATTTATTCAAAACCTTTTAGTGATAAAGAGCATTTTTACTCACGACTCCTTGGTAAAAAAAAAGAATCTTTGGTGGAACATTATGAGATTGGAAACATATCTACACTATAGAATAATACCAAGAGGATTGAGGATGCATCTTTTTCCTTTAATTACATGGAGGCCCAATTTAAACAAAAATGGGAAGAAATATTGACGACATGTTCATTCTAATGAATGGACACCAGCCTTAAGCATTATGCAGCTGAATTAAATAATGTCAAAAAGGAAATAAATACAATGTTACAAAGTATAAAAAAATATGAAAAAGTACCAACTTTTTTGGTGAACAGGGTATATAAGTGGCCAAATAGAAACCCCTTTTTAGCAAATTATAACAGACGGGATAGAAATCAATCAGATACATACAGTATACAGCGGACTCTTGTGCATCAGATAGTTCAGATACAGTTCTATCACCGGGTTAATGACATTATGAATACTTACCACCCAATAGAGGTAAAATGGCAAGATATGAAAGAAGAAGAGGGGGAAGTTGTACAAAAATGTGGGAATATTTCCCACCATCAGAAACTCCTTTCTTATCGAATCCACAAATAAGTCTACCAGAAGGTACAAGAAAACCAGAAGAGGTAAGAGAACAAAGACACAATTCGACACACAAGATGAAAAATGGATGCGAGTCAATAGAAAATGTAGGGTCATTAACAGTTATAAATCTGTAATTACAATCAGTATTAAGGAAGGGGTTATCCTTTATTCCTACAAGGAATGTTTGAACTACCGCAGTTAAGGATGTACACGGTTTCAAGTAAATTGAAGTTTAAAAATTGTTTTAGTGCAACAAAATAAGAAAGGGGGACATTTTCTTTTAAAAAAAGCCGACTAGAAAAGATTTTAAATATCTAAAAGAATTGGAAGATTTATGGGCAGAAAGTGACATCTCTGAGAGGAGGTTCTACCAAGAGGATTTTCACCAGAGAACACTATTTTGAGAAAGAACAAAAATACTGATAAACAGCACTCACAAAGCAATAGTAGTTAGTATATATGCAGTGCAGGGTGCCAAGGATAGAAGAGGATCCAATTCCTGTAATAATATACAATAATCCAAGCTATCCAACACTCACTGTCTATAGAAATCATAGGTCAAAGATGGAATGATACCAAAAAACATATTATTTAATGTATACACAAGAGAACTGAAAAACCAAAACCACATACCACAGCCACTAAAAAATAAATAAATAAACATAGGACTGCCTATGTTTATTTATTTATTTTTTAGTGGCTGTGGTACTGTATGTTGTTTTGGTTTTTCAGTTCTCTTGTGTATACATTAAATTATATGTTTTTTGGTATCATTCCATCTTTAACCTATGATTTCTATAGACAGTGAGTGCTGGATAGCTTGGATTATTGTATACTATTTTGAGAAAGGATGTACATCTTAACACAGCTATAATGGAACAGAATGTGAATAGATTTAAACCCAAATCCACATTCGTTCCCACATTTTCTATTTCAGCAGCTCACCTGTTGTAGTTTTCACAGGTTTAGTTGTTAAAGACATTAGGGATCTAAAAGTTAAAAAATAACATGAATAATATGCAAGAAAATCTCACATCTGAAGAAAAACAGAGATTAAAAGAACTGAAGGAGATGAAGGATTTGGAAATTAAACACTCAGATAAAGGAGGTAACATTGTTCTTTAACAAAAAAATACAATATGAAAATATGGTGAAAAAACTAGCTATGACCCTACCGACATCTTTAAGCAAAAACAGGATCAGCTAGTTGAAGTAGCAGTAAGTGATAAGATTATTGATAAGAAAATAGAACAATTTTGAAGGTTGGACATCCTGTGGTGTCAACATTTTATGCCATACCAAAGGTCCATAAAGATTTAAAAGATCCACCAGGATGCCTGATAGTCTTGGGTATGGGATATTCTTCACAGGAATTTATGAAGGACCTACCAATGTATTTAAGAGATATCACTGATTTACTAACAAAAATATATGATATTGTGATAGATGATGGCACCTTATTGGTATCTTTGGATGAGCAATCACTCTATTGAAATATCCCTCACTCGCTGGGCAAATATGCAGTAGAGTATTTTCTGGAGGTAAGGGGGAATTATTTTGTTTTACATCATAGCTATTTTATTTTCAACAAGCAGTATTATTTACAGATACAAGGCTTAGCAATGGGGACAAAATATGCCCCCCTCCTACCGTATGTAAGTTTATTTCTGGGGTGGTAGGAAATTGGGAAAGTGTTTTCAGTGGAGCTATCTATGTACATGGACAACATATTATTATGGCTGAGATACATAGATGACATCTTTATTTTGTGGAATGGAACATCAAAAGAATGAGAAGATTTTGTAATGAAACTTAACCACAACGATTTTAATTTAAAATAAACCTTGAAGTTATAAAATTATATAATTGAATTCCTCAACCTGACGATTTTTAGATCACAGGACAATCACCTCCCATCCACATTAAACAGGAAATCAACCTCCGCAAACACTTACTGCATGCAAATAGTGCCCATCCAAAACCACTCCTAAGGGGAATCCCTGTGGGATAATATTTCAGGGCTAAATTAAAATGTAGTAATGAAGCTCTACTGTATATGAGAAATATAACATACAATAATTTTAAAGACAGAGCTAATAATAATAATAATAACTTTATTTATATAGCGCTTTTCCCCAATGGGACTCAAAGCACTTCACTGTTCTAGAAAATGGAAAAAGAAGAAAATATTGAAGGTTATAAACAAGACCAAACATAAGGAAAAATACAATACAGAACAGGGTGGTACTGTAGCTATGAATTGTCGGACAGGTTGTGGTTCATTAATCAAATGCCTCGGTAAACAGATCTTGAAGGACTTGAACCTGTTTTTATAGATTCCCAGAGAGGGGGCCTGTTGTACTGTACAAGGCAGACTGTTCCACAGAGTGGGAGCAGTGTGGTTAAAAGCTCGGATCCCAAATGAAGTCACAGAGATTCTGGGAACTGTTGAGAGTCCTTCACCTGCAGATGGAAGTGAGCAAATGGGAGTGTAGGGAACTAGAAGCTCACTCAGATAGCTTGGACTCTGGGCATGAAGGGCTTTGAATATCAACAAGCAAATCTTTAAATAAATTAGCTATTTTACAGGCCGCCAGTGCAGAGAATGGAGAACAGGTGTCATGTGGCAAGAACGGGTCTGGTTAGCTAAAAACCTGTCCGCCGCATTCTGCACCAGCTGCAGGCGGCGTTGCTCTTTTTCTAGGTGACCAAGGAAGACTGCATTGCAGTAGTCGAGGCGTGAGAATAAAAAGCCACGGATAAACATAGTACGATTGTCTGGGGGGATCAAGTGCTTAATCCTGGTTATGTTACTTAGGTGAAGAATGAAGATTTGATCACGACTGACACCTTATATCAAGTCACAGTCAAGGATAACACCAAGATCCCACACCTGGACAGAGTTTAGCAGCTGGGAACACTCAAGCTTCAGGTCAGTGTGGTGACTTAGCTGCAGTTTTGTTGTCTCCTGATGCTGAGAATCCACTACGAGCACTTCTGTCTTATCAGGATTCAACCTCAACCAACTGGAACTCATCCGCTCTAGGAGCTCAGATAAACATCTATTGAAGACTGATAATGGGTTATTAATGCCTGGTGCAAAGGACAAGTAGAGTTGAGTGTTATCTGCATAGCAGTGATAACCCGGGCCATGCCGTCTGATTATGTCACCTAGTGGCAGCATGTACACTGCGAACCACATAGGAGATAGGATAGAACCCTGTGGCACCCCACGTGGCAGGGGCATTAGTGCAGAGGTGTACAGTCCTGAAGATCCTCTCTGTGACCTGCCAGTGAGGAAGGATCTGAATCAGCTGAAAACTGTGCCACCCAGTTCACAGAAATTCTCCAGGTGCTCCATTAAGATCCCATGGTCCACAGTATGAAATGCTGCTGAGAGGTCAAGGAGTACTACGATCGAGCAGTCACCTCTGTCTCTCACCATCACGAGATCAGATAGCACACAAACCAGAGCTGTTTCAGTACTATGCCGTCGTGTGAATCCTGACTGGAATGGGTCATAAGGTTAATGGCTTGATAGATGGCTCTCCATGGTTGCTACCATTTTCTCAATGGTCTTCTTTAGGAAAGGAAGGCTTGATACAGACCTGCAATTCGCCGTGCAATGTTATGAGCATAAAGCTGTAACAAAAGCCAGAGAGCAACAGCAAAAGATAGAAATGACTTATTGTTTAAATAAGCACATCCTAGTGAACAAATGATAGTACCAGTGGTGTAGCTATAGCTCGGGAAGTCAGGACAAAGCACGGGGCCCGCGCTCTTCGGGGTACCGCGCCCTAGGGTGACCATATTTGTCACTGACTGTACGTACGCAAATCTACAGATGCGCGATCGGCACTTGCCAGCTAATCGTGCGCATACTTGACCGGCAATCTCTGATCGCGTGTGCGCAGTCGGCAAGTGCCGAGCGCGCATGCGCACAAGTAGCCTGCAAAATTTTGCACGGGGGACCCGCGCATGTCCAGCTATACCACTGGTAAGACCAATATGTCCTTTCAATCTGCAGGAGAAATAAATAAAAAAATATCTTCTGTAGATATAGGCAGATTCTGAATATTGATGGTGACATTAGACAGATCCTTTCAAATACACGTAAACCATCAAGCCCATTCAGGAGATCAAAAAATGTAAAAGATCCATTAGTCCATAGCCATTACAGTAGTCATCAAACCATAGGAGACCCTTGTACAACAAATTGTTCCAATCATTGCCGATATTGTAGAACATGTAAATATACCCAAAAAATTCAACTACACTGGCGACACAGTTTATTACACTGCGGCCAGATCCGCAAGCCGGGAGATTTCCCGGCTTGCTAGTGGCCGCCCCTCGGCGTGCCGCGCGTCATAGACACGCGGTCACGCGTCTTCGGGAGCGTGCGCCCCCTGCACGCGCGTCCAGGGGCTCCCCGAGGGAGCCCTGGTGTCCCGCGATCGCGGGACAGCGGCAGGGGGTTCCGGGGGACCCGGCGGACCCGGCAGCGGTAGGGAGAGCGCCCCGATCGGAGGGCGCTCTTCCGCTGCTTCGGCGCGCGCCCGTCACTCTCGGGCGCGCGCCAGGCTACTGCTGCGGCACAGAACGGGCAAATGCTCGAATAAACTGTGCCGCAGCAGTATGTTTAGAGGTGCATATGGCTCAAAATATCAACTGTCTCAACTATAATGTTGAAAGTGTAATTTATCTGGTTGTTTGTCCCTGTAAAAAATATTTTGTGGGTAAAACATCACGCAAATTAAAAGTGAGAGTGATGGAACATACTAATGATCATCAATGGAAATACAGGCAGTCCTCGTTTTACAACGCTTTGTTTTACAACGAATGGCTTATCCAACGCTATGCAATGCATACCTATGTTCATTTTTACAACGCCAAAACGGCTTATCCAACGCTCTTATGATGCTTTGCAACATTGTTTGTGTGTGTGTGTGTGTGTATATATATACGTATATATATATATATATATATATACATATATATATATATAAATGTAAATACAACTGTATGCTCATCTGCATGTCTTAGGCAGGTCTGCAACCCCACCTTTCACCATTATCATCCAGCACACAGCACTTCCACTGCAGCAAGGGATTCTGGGAAATGACATGCAAATGAGCACACAGTGCCACTTTTTGCTTCAAAAACCATTTTTAACATGGTTCCCTATAGGCTTAAGCTTGCTGCATGGTCACAGCTTTGAGCACAGCCAGGGTTAAGGTGCATACCCAGAAAACCACCCACAGACAGCTGTTTCGACCTTAATGGGTCTCATCAGTGTGGGGTTGATTAACTGGGTATGCAAAGAAGCTAATCCTTTAGCTTCTTTGCATACCCAGTTAATCAACCCCACACTGATGAGACCCATTAAGGTCGAAACAGCTGTCTGTGGGTGGTTTTCTGAGTATGCACCTTAACCCTGGCTGTGCTCAAAGCTGTGACCATGCAGCAAGCTTAAGCCTATAGGGAACCATGTTAAAAATGTTTTTTTTAAGCAAAAAGTGGCACTGTGTGCTCATTTGCATGTCATTTCCCAGAATCCCTTGCTGCAGTGGAAGTGCTGTGTGCTGGGTGATAATGGGGAAAGGCGGGGTTGCAGATCTGCCTAAGACATGCTGATGAGCATACAGTTGTATTTACATTTGCATATTTGCTTTGCTGTGGAGGGTTTTTGTCACTTTTTTTACTCACCATAACTTAACTCAGTATTATGGTTGGCCCACCCATTAGCTTCTTTGCATACCCAGTTAATCAACCCCACACTGATGAGACCCATTAAGGTCGAAACAGCTGTCTGTGGGTGGTTTTCTGAGTATGCACCTTAACCCTGGCTGTGCTCAAAGCTGTGACCATGCAGCAAGCTTAAGCCTATAAGGAACCATGTTAAAAAAAAAAAATTTGAAGCAAAAAGTGGCACTGTGTGCTCATTTGCATGTCATATCCCAGAATCCCTTGCTGCAGTGGAAGTGCTGTGTGCTGGGTGATAATGGGGAAAGGCTGGGTTGCAGACCTGCCGAAGACATGCAGATGAGCATACAGTTGTATTTACATTTGCATATTTGCTTTGCTGTGGAGGGTTTTTGTCACTTTTTTTACTCACCATAACTTAACTAATATATATATATATACATATACATATATATAATATTATATTATATATTTTATATAATACAGTATATACACTATATAAGTTATGTGTGTGCTGCATATCTTATTGCCTGTGTAAAATATTTGGTGTATTTTAGTGTTAAAAATGCCTTCAGGAATGGAACCTTTCATTTAAACAGTGTTCCTATGGGAAAACGTGTTTCGCTTTACAACGTTTTGCTATCCAACGCCATTTTGAGTAACGCATTGTGTCGGATAACCGAGGACTGCCTGTATGCTATCAAGAGTGGCAAGACATTTAAAAAAAATCCATGGTTGTAGTACTGAGGGATTTTACTATCTTGGCATTGATAAAATACATATTTTAGATTTTTTAAAAACTGGTGCAGTAAGAATTGAGATGGATTTATACATTGTAATCAAAAAGCCCACAGGGGCTAAATGAGGATTTTAATTTTCATTCTTCTTTTATGATGGAAATATGTTTATGGAAGGTACTTGATGAGTGGTGATGGTGTACACAGTCATATACACAATGAGCAGTGCAATATAGCGGCATACAAACACAACATAGATATCATGTGCACATATGAGGTGTATACAGTATATTATTGTGTATCAGGTAAACTATAAAACACCTTTTTTTCTCTAGTTATTTCAACTTAATATTAATTATCTAAATGAACTAGAGCAGAGAAAAACATAAACTTTAGACGCTGGGATGAGAATATTGTGTGAGAAATTTCTACTAAAACACCAGCAAGCCGGAGCCTTATAATAATAATCTGAGCACAGACTGGATCCCATTGTTAGGTAGACTGGATCCCATCATTTGGTAGACTGGATCCCATCGTTAGGGAGACTGGTTCCCATTGTTAGGAGACTGGAGGCAGAATGTAATAACTGTAAGCTGGGGTTGTAAAGAATTTGGGAGACGATTCACAAGCTAACATGTTTATAGGCTCCATATACTAAATTACCTGATGTGTCAGGATAATAAAATCTCATATTAAATACTCAGCATTTATAACATCAAATATTCTTTACAGTTAAATAGTTTCCTGAGCGGTGGGATGTAGGGAGGCTTGATAGCACGTTTAGCAGAACAATAAACAGATAAAGAGAACTTCTCCCAGAGTCATATGTTTCAACAGGGTGAGCAGAGACATTAATAAAACATATTATAACAGGGTCAATATAACTTCGTAGAAGAGGAAAACAACAAACAGAACTCTGTCTAGGACTCTGCGAAGGGAAACCGTGTTATATCCACACAGACAGTGCAGCACACGCAGAGTAAAATTTTAACCCTTTCGCAGTGATGATTAAAGGATTGTCTATAATATGGGAGATTATTCCGGAAGGAAAGAGAAGCGTCCATAGCGAGCGGATCCACCATGAAGGGCTGCCCCCCTCTGTATACCTGTATTCCTGAATCAGACGGTCATGTACCGCCATTTCCACGCTGCTGGCAGTAAATGGGAGTACAGCGCATCTTCTCTCGGGGGCAGCTCTGAGGCATTTTGGAAAGTAAAAGTTGATGGTCGAGGAGGAAGAGAGAAACCTCTCTCTTGTAGGATTGTGAAATGGTCATTTGCCGGCTCCGTGACTGTTTCATGACTGGACCAGGACTGACCTGGGTGTGCGGCGATATGTGGTGGCACAAGTCATAGTCGAAACCCGCTGCTGGGAAGGTATATTTGCTGATCCATGTGGCCGGTAAGGGAGTTCTTTCCCCAGGCCTTTAAGTAATAGCTGGCTGACCGTTAGATCAGGTAAGCCCGAGATACTCATACTGCTAGGCGAATCATCCATTTTAGCGGGCAAAACAGGCATTGTAGCGAGAATCTGTGATCTCTGAGGCATGGTGCTTCTGCTGGCAGGTGGATTATTTCCACATTGACCCTACTCTGGGGTCACCAAAGGCTTTGTCCATAGCTAGTAGGCCCCACAGCTTGGGCACCAGCACCCACTTATAGAGAAGATAAGGATCCCCTCTCTCACTTAGAGACAGCTTATGTAACAAGCCCTAAAACTGCAACTGAGGCGCGAGGTTAGGCCTCAGATTTTCTTTCAAGTATTGACTTCTGGGGAATTGACCGATCAGATCAATAATGGTCTCAGTAAAGCAGGCTGATGATACACTCCCTAGCGGCACCTTTTACTCGGCACTTTTTCTGTAGAAAACCAGCGATGTCTGCGGATTGTTAGTAGGCCGAACGGGAGCTCCTGAGAAATGCAGCCATCTCACAGCCCTACCTCCCGGAAGTCAACATAGTCATACTTAATAGTGGCCCACTTCCTGGGAAGCCACGTACATAAGATCAGTTTGTGTTAGTTCCAAGAGAGATCCTCTTAGCCTCTACGTGAGTTTTTAAAAGTGTACATTTATGTGGTGATACTTTTTTGATAATTGTTTTATATTGTATTTTGTATTATGTCTTTTCAACTCTATTCTATGTATTATTTTTAGATGATGTTATTTAGGTTTGATTAGTAATAAATTGATAATTGTATATTTCTCATCATTGGTGGATTTGTATTTCAGTAATATTGTACATATTCTCGAAGAGTGCAGCCTGTCACCCGACGTTTTTCTTTATTCTAAGCTTCAATGGGTATTTCCTTCCGATTCTTTTCTCTCGCTCTCAACATATCATTTACTGCAGCTACTGCCAGGGAGTTATTGAGAATGTAACGTTATTAGAGTCTTGTTAAGCTGAGTGGAATGTTCGTGGTTTTTGGAATATAGCGATGTGATCAAAGCAAAACAAAATGTGCTTAGAACATGTGAAAGCACAGGGACATATCCTTTCATTATACCCATAAAACATATCAATAATCAAAGCATGTCGAGGGATTACTGTTTTCTATTGGAGCCCAATTTTAGATGATCCATTGCTAATAACCGTGTGTGTTCATTTGCACGCTACTGCTTTGCTTCAGTGTCAATTATTTGGTGGAACGGCAGTGGCTGAAATAGTAAAGAAGGAAAGAAAAGCTTACTGTTCTTTCTTGTCCTTTTTTTTTACATTTTTCTTTATGTAACGGGTATTCCCCCCCACCCCCACCCAATCGCATATAGTGTGTGTGTGCGGGGAACCTAATGTTACCTGGTGTGGTGCATTATACCTGTCAGGCTCACAGGAGGCCTGAGCCTCCGCTAGTGAGAGCCTGGGGTGAATCTCTGGAACGTTCTCGTCGGTCAGCGCCTCCATCTATGTAGGATTCTATAGGAATGTAGAATGGCCCTAGCATAGGAACCCACCAGAAACCACATACACCAGGGGTATGGCTAAAAGGTTTACTGAACGAGCAAATAACACAATAACATCACATTACATCATATTGTATAGCAACACAACACAGATTACCATACTTTCACAGTGCAACATCATCAGTATGCACAACGATATATATGCCACCCTCTGCCACTAGCTGGCAGCTATAACCTTGCCCCTAACTGGGCTATAACCTCCTTACACAGTATCCCCAAAGTCCTTGTACCCAAAGTCCCAATAGTCCCACAAACCCACCCACGTGTGGAACAGCGCTGCTCACTAAGATGAAGTGTATTGGTGACTTGGATAATACCTGCCCGGTGCTCCTGCTACCGGGTGCGCAGATGACCTTTGCTTGGAATCCCTTGCTCCAGGAGATGATCCAAGATGCCTCCGCCTCAACGGTGGGTGGCTCCCGCATGGAGTGATCCACCTTTATAATGTCTCTTATCCTTGCTAACGCAGAGGATGTATTACCTTCACAGCACTTGCCAGGATAGTTACGTTTCCTGGCTGGACCCTCACTTGTCTAGGTTCTACAGGACCCTGTCCTTAGTCTAAGGGGAGTCCATGTAGTAACCACAAACTGAGGTGAGTAGGGCCTAGCTGGGGCCTAAGGGGAGACTTCTGGCCTAGTGCATGAGGCTACTTTCCTCCCTGCACAAACACACCCTCCCCTCTCTGTGTCCCAGCTCCTAACTGACAATCCCTGTCTTCACACAACATTGTTGCAACTTTGCAGCATGAGAATCTGTCAGCCTTACTGGCTGTCTGGCTGCCTGTGACCAGGGTGAAAGTGCAGTCCCCAGAGGCTGCTAGGAATTGTAGTCCTTGGTGGCTCTCTTTAACATTGGGGCCTCGTGCGTGCTGTGTAATGGCCGCCGCCGCTGCTAACTGCGCATGTGCGAACTGGGGGATGTCCCTGACTATGGAGAGCCTCTTCTCACTCCCTGTAATGGCTGCCATATCGCATCTGAGGCTATAGTGCACGCGCGCGAACTTCCGCGTATGCGCAAACGCACACAAGATGCCGGCGCCCTGTAGCTGATGTCTCCGGGAGCCCCCGGTGATGCGATCACCCCTGCAACTGCCCTCACGCTGTCGCAGGTAGGAGAGAGAGAACCGAATGTCTGGGGAGCCAGAGGGGACCTGGCTACATTTAAGAAACTCAGATCATTATCTGTAGATGGACATTTAAATAATAATATTAAAAACAAAAATTAGAATGGATCTAATACACTTTAATCCCTTCTGCAGCTGAGGGGTTAATAGCTGGCTAACAAGTCCATAACGCCTTTCAGGTTCCCCTTTACCCCCTCACCCACCCCCCAAAATGAAATTGTTAACGTTTCCCCCTGTGTAGCAAGCCTGTCATGTTGTATTTGGACTCATTAAGGGGCTGAGGGGAAAGTAATCAGATTGATACAGTATAATACAGTAACCTTGCTGCAGTTGTGAAATCCGTTTAGAGGCCACGCACACGTGCGCAGTGAGTTCTCTGGTTCCGGGATCAGCAGAGGAACTCACCAGGAAAGAAGGGCATGCTCTGAGCAGGTAGAGAGAGGCACGTTTCTACCAAAGTGTCATTCATCCATCTGAGAAAGTGACAGCAATTTTATGCTTTTTTTTTTTTTTAACGCCACCAATCTTTTCAGCTGATTGAGGCTGGTTGTCAATTTGTAGGGTTGTATCATATTGTAGGGTTGAAAAAATAAGATATTTTTTACTCGAGTGTTGGGAAAACTGGAACTTTTTCGCCAACTTTCACTCACAAAAAACCCCCATTATAATGTTGGAGAATTTTGCTCTATAATTAAGATCATTATGATATTTGTGGCTGGAGGTTTTAAGTTTTATATGAGCCCCAAATGTCCAAATGTTGCCAAAAAGCACAGATTTGAGCAAAGCGCTCCCCAGATCTAGGACTTTCAAAGTTCAATATATCAATGCGCAGAAAGCCGGATTTGCCACTTACAGCTTGCTTACTGCAATCCCCGCTCCTGATGCAGTAAAAAGGCCAGAATGTGATATATCACATTATAATATGCATATCATATCATTCATTTCTCCTAGACACAAAGAAAGTTATGCTGTGAAAAGAAGTGACAAAACCCCTCCACCCGACAGTATACAGCAAATAAAAATACCACGTTGTGAGAACATTCATGTCTCAGACAGGTCTGCAACCCTGCCCTTCCCCATTATCTCTGAGCACAGAATGCTTCCACTGCAGAGAGGGATTCTGGGTAATGACATGCAAATGTGCACGCAGTGTCACTTTTTGCTTCTTATCCATCTCAACATGGACCCCTATAAGCTTACACCTGCCGCCTTACACTGCTTTTCAGCACAGCCTGGGTTAAAGAAGTGCAGAGCCAGTAACCCTACTAATTTCTCCTACAAACACGTCCATAATTGCCTCCTGATGAACATAGGGTGACATCGGAAAGGATCTGTATGCCAGAAGGAAACACCGCTCGTTCTCTCCATTTTGCTCCCAAATTGTCTGGAGATACCATATTATTTGTATTATTTTGTATTCAAAGGTTTATTTGGAATAGTGTTTGGCGTTACAATAAACACACTCATTCATATAAATAAATATCATGGCAACTATATACACTCCATAGGGGGTGATGTTTCAAGACAAATTTGGAGCAAAATTAACTTAAATTGTGTGAGAAGACATAAACCTTTCTAGCCAACAATTTGTGTGAAATGTATGAAACACTTTCAAACGCTCGCAGAAAATGGAGCAATGCGTAGCCCCCCTTCTATTTGCTCTTTCTTTACGGTGATACATTCCCCCCATATAGGTTGTTAGGAGTTCATGTTTATACCAATGAAAACAAGGTCGGCTCAGGCGTAGGGGCACGCGGCCCTCACGACTGGTCTGACCCTGAACGTCGCAGTGGGAGGGTAAAGGGTTAACGTGACCTTGCGACGTACTGTAGGTTTGCCCAAATGTGGGAGAGTACGCACTTTCAGTGACATGGTGCGCGGATCTCAGGCAGGCTGTTTGTCGCTCCTGCTCCTTTTTAGAGACGGGCACATTTTAGGGGCGAATTTGGATCCGCAGCGGATCGGCCGGTTCCTTTGGGCTGCGGATTTCAGCGGATCAATGTCAAAAAGGGCTATTCGCGTTTTGCTGATTTTAAAATTATTATTACCAATTCAATCCACGGATTCCGCAGCCCGTGGGCCGGATTTGTAGACTCCAATCCACGGATTCAGCAGCCCTTTGGTGGATTGTTAAGAACCCGCAAGCGGATCGCTGAATCCACGGATTAGATTCTATCAATCCGTCCACGGGTTGTATCCAATGGCTGCTTTTGATGAATCCGCACGGATTGAAACCGTCCAAATCCGTTTGCGGATTTTACACCGTGAAACGGATTTACGGGCGACATCGGCGAAAACCCGGGAAACGGTTTTGGGCGGATTCATCCATCTCTACTCCTGATTAAAAGGCTGGTTAAAGCGGCAATCCCAGGGACAGGATTGTTTTGCGATTTTTAACACACATATATATATATTAAACAGTGGTTGACAAATCACCAAAAAATCTACTCGCCACCTAGTACCAAACGTGTGCTGCTTGGGCCAATATTTACTCGCCCGGGGGTTAAATCCATGTATAGGTTTATCGAACACTGTATATATATATATATATATATATATATATATATATATATATATATATATATAGCACACTTATTAAGGTTATGCTGGGTAAAAAAAGTGACAAAAACCCTCCACAGTAAAGCATATAGCAACTGTAAATATTACTGTATATTTATTTGCATGTCTTAGAGAGGTCTGCAACCCTGTCTTTCACCATTATCACCCAGCACACAGCACTTCCACTGCAACAAGGGATTCTGGGAAATGACATGCAAATGAGCACACAGTGCCACCTTTTATCTCAAGCTCACATTACATGAACAACCCTTAGCCAATGCATGCTGCTTTAGACGCAGCTTTTAAGCAAGGGCTTTGCATCTCCCAAGGGTTGTTCATGCAATGTGAGCTTGAGATAAAAGGTGGCACTGTGTGCTCATTTGCATGTCATTTCCCAGAATCCCTTGCTGCAGTGGAAGCGCTGTGTGCTGGGTGATAATGGTGAAAGACAGGGTTGCAGACCTGTCTAAGACATGCAAATGAATATACAGTAATATTTACAGTTGATATATATATATATATATATATATATATATATATATATATATATATATAGTTGAAGCAGGGGGTCTCCAGGGCTGAACCCCGTTCATTTCAGCTCCGAGGACCCCCTGCTTCCGGAGGCACTTACCTGCAAATTAGATGCCGGTAACAGCTCTCCTCGGCTAGCAGGGTTCACAATATGGCCGCTGTTCAGAGAGCTCAGGCCAATAGGAAGCCGTGACATCATTGCTGCGACTTCCTATTGGCCCATGTGACGCTGGAGCTTCACACCTGGAAGCCAAGCTTACTGAGACAGAAAAGCCACCGGCACAGTAGGATTAATTTATTGTATTTATTCCAGCTGGCGTACAGTATTCTCTTTGATAAAGCGCCCTCGGCGAGAAACGCATTAGAGGTTTCTCTTTTTATTTAGGTTACATGCCTTAATACATTTTTGTTATTTTTTCTACTTTGCCTCCAGTTATCTTTTTTCCCGCTGTGCTCCCAGTTTTTCTCTCTATTTTCAACTTTGCTTCTACACCCGAGGATGCACGCTGCATACCGGATAGTCTGGCACACCTGTATATGGTCTCATGAGTACGTTTACCATTACTGCTTATCACCACTGTCCATGCATCACTAAGGGAGTCTCTCTGCTGTCGTGTGGGTCTGCTGGTTCCCGTCGGGGGACCCCAAGATCTCCGCAAGTCAGTCGATCCCTACACTATGGGATCGGCAGCTTGGCTTATATTATGTTGACTGCAGTTACTTACTCTTTCTTTATGGTTGTCATTCCGGTGTCCCAAGGGTTAATTAGACTCATCTCCAACTCATATACCCTGGTCTTAGAGTTTGTAACACCTACCATTGAGGTGTTTCCCTCCCTATACTGGCATACAGTATTGTACGGTATCTTTGCCCCAGCGTGCCAAGAAAGCCACACATGTTTCAATACAAGGTACAATGTAGAAATGTCCCGCTTTAAGCACTGCCTTTCTTTGTTCAATACAGTATACCCCTGTACTTTTCATCAATAGTAGCAGGTTCACACTTTACACAAATCACTATGCGTTAAGCCAGAGGTGCGCAAACTTTGTGCGCTTCGCCCCCGCCAGCCCCTTAGTCGCACCTCCCCCCCTTACCTAAAATTACGGAGACGCGTCACCGAATACAAGGTACTGTAGGAGACACTGCAGAGGCCTCACACGATCCCCCAGCACTTAATCTAAATGCCGTGGGGAAGAGCGCGAAGCCTCTGCAACCACTGCGCCCCCCCCCAAAATCTTGCGCCCCCACTTTGTGCACCCTTGCATTAAGCAAATGTGTCTCAGTCTGTGTTTAACATGGCACATACTGTACATGCGAAACGAGACCTGCTTTAAGCTTTGATTTATTCTGCCATTCAAGACAGAACAGAGATAGGGAGGGATGACTCTGAGATCTGTCAGTATATCACTTTACATTATTATGTTAAACTGCACGAGAGGCGGCCAGATGAAATCGTCGGGTGAAGAATATTTTTGTAAGAAGATTGAAGAAGATTATATTATTTCACAAAGACTTTGTTATTTAATAAAACAAAATCATGCTTTAAGAATACTTTTTAGTCATCTGAAGTCTTAAGGGGAATAAGTGGTGTGCTGCATGGAAATGAACGGGAATAAGTAATCGGTTACATTGCATTTAGATTAAAGAAACACTAGCGCCCCCTATTGTTACTGCAGAGTAATACGGGCGCTGCCAAACTCCATTTTTGTGGGCGCGGCTCAGTCACGGACGCCGTATCCGCAAAACGCAAATAAATGCCAGGGATTTATACTTGGTTATTCGCGGTCATGGGTACAGTGAGTCTTGCTACATCTTTATAGCTTTGGGAAGTGGGCTAAATAAAAATTCAGAGGTTGAGAATTATTTTCTGTCATTATTAAAAAATATGTATCATTTCTTTGGCGACTTGGACATGTATAGTTTGTGGAGAAGCTGGGACGACCACTTTTAGGGAGGTTGTACCTGTTCAGGTGGCTTTGGTTTATCTATAAATAACTCCGGGACGGGTTGAGTAGTTTGGGTTTGCCAATGTAACTGCAGCAGCTGATTCAAACATCTAAAAGTATTCATAGGGTTAGATATTAACATGGCATTAGATGATGCTGAGTATATCTTCATTAAATCTGATTGATTCTTATGTTTATCTATTATGCCTTTAAATTCATTTGAAATTAGCAACCACGAAAAACATTGGAGGGGTGAATTTGTGGACTTGTCATGACTTTTTCTATATGTAAGATAATTCACCCCAAAATCTGACAATGGCATTGGTCACGAGAAGCAGATTTTATCAGAAGGCAATCGGAAAATGATTCTGGTAATTGGATACAAGGCATTTCGATGTTGGCAAGCGTAATTGGGGGAAAAGAGCCCCATAAAAGTTTTTATCTCTTGAAGAATCAAGACACCGTTTGGTCTGCTTGTAAATCTTTCGGGAAACATCATGGTGGGCATATGACAAAAGCTTTTTTATCATAATTACCTTTGCACCCTCAGTTTAGTGGGGATCACAAGGATTTCCTTTCTACTCACAACTGGCTACCCGTTACAGTCAGCACAGCAGGTCGGCTTCAAAAGAAGTATATGTTGGTCATTTAGCGATGCCCAAATGGGGGCGGGGACAGAATTGCCGTTGTTGACATGAATGTTCCCATTTCTCAGGGGGTTATTCCGTAATGAAATCCCTGGAAGGATATGAGGGGGGGGGGCTAATGGTTCAGTGGACCAGGCTCAGTCAAAGAGCCCCAACTGTGGCTCACAGCCTACCCTAATACAGAAGCAGCGGGGGCGGCATTGTTTCGCTTCTTAGATAGATTTTGTGCACAGTGTGTGTGCGCTTCATTTAGAGCAGGCCTGCACAACTCCAGTCCTCGAGGGCCGCAAACAGGTCAGGTTTTCAGGATATCCCTACTTAAGCACAGCTGGCTCAATTAGTGGCTCAGTCATACTGAGCCACTAATTGAGCCAGCTGTGCTTAAGTAGGGATATCCTGAAAACCTGACCTGTTTGCGGCCCTCGAGGACTGGAGTTGTGCAGGCCTGATTTGGAGTCTCAAGCAACCAAAGAACGAAGGAAAGCCCTGTATACTGCACTCAGTCAATAATAGGTTACATGGAGATGGGATAAAAATTAACTTTGTATGTTTAAGTATAAAATAAACGCCAAGTTGAAAATATATGTACAATAAGTGTTTAATGAACAAATGATCAAAACATAATTGAATATACAGTAAGTGCAAGGATAAAATGTGTAACGGGAACAGGAAAGTGGCTGTGGGGGGGGGAAATAATCGGGCTCCAGACAGTGCTGCGGGCAGCGGAGCTAATCTTTAATGAATGCGCTGAGCTAATTCAGCCTACTCTACCTCAGTATAAAGCCTCATTAGACCAGTCTAGCAGGGACCTCTATTCCCCCTCCCATCCCATTACTTTACCAGGGGCTATTATAGACTCATTACCATCTGAGGCTGTATACTAAACAGATTTACCGTGCCCGAAAGGCTACTTTTCAACACTCATGGCAACATTTGGCTTAGTTTAAGTGTACAAGTGACTACATTGCCTCACATACTATTTGAAACAATTCTGAAAACTGCTACCTGTACAGTACTTGTCACTTTGAGCAGTCTGTTCAGACAATATTGCTATCTATTAGGTATCACTCTCACATTAGCACTCTTAGGCGTTCCTCTCGCTCTCACTAACTCCTATTATGTGATCTGGACTCTGTGCTAAAGTTGAAAGTGCCTGATTAGATTCGTAGCAGCTTTTCTGATCTCAATCTCTTAGCCTGCATTACATTGCAGCAACAAATTGACACTAGTAATCAATACTAACTGGCTCATTCAGCAGGGACAGGATTATTTCCCCCCCACAGCCAAGTTCCCATTTATGTTACACTTTTTATCCTTGCTCTTATACTTAATTATTTTTTGATCGACGTGTTAATTAAACATTTATTGTACATATATGTTCAACTTGGCATTTATTTTATTCTTAAACATTAAAAGTTAATTTTTATCTCATCTCCATTGAACCTATTATTGACTTGATTATTGAGTGCAGTATACAGGGCTTTTTTCTTTCTTTGGTTGCTTCATATATAGTGTTTGCTCATTACTGCATTACTTATTTGCTGAGCTAGGTCAGCTCTCCTCCTGCTATATCATTTAGATTCTGGAAAGAATCTGCTCTTGGCTGGTGTCCCCTTTTTACCCCTTTAGGGGTATTGCCTAAAATGAAACTTTGAGCAATTTTGCTCATTCAGCAGCTTTCATTCCCCAAAAGGTTTTTCAGTAAATTATAGTATTCCAGATCAACTCAGTCGAGTCACATATACATCGTTTGATGATGTAAGTACACTCTTTGACAACGCTCTATGCGCAAAACGCGTTAGAGTTTTTTCTACCTGTACTCGGCGTTGTCCACCACGGAATAAAGGTGATTTTATCATAGATTTTTGGTGTTCTAGCCCCAATTTGCATTGCAGCGGTGCTCCGCTTTTTTCCATTTGGAATTCCTTCCATGTCAGGAAATGTATTGCAGGCGCATTACTTGCAAAAGCAGGCATCGTGTTCATTATTATCTTCCAGCCGTTCATTTACATTTGCTTCATTTATTAGGTTGTCGTTATGAGAATAAGGTTTTTGCTGACCTTCGTTTACCGATGGGTCATTCTTGTATATTGTTGGGATTATTTTGTTCCTTTTTGGAATTGTTGGTGCCGTTTGGTGGTATTTATTATTTGTATGATTCTTTATTTGCAAGTTCTAAGGTTACAGATGTTTGCCATCACTTAATAATAATAATAATAATAATAATAGTAATAATAATAACAACAACAACAACTTCAGTTATACAGCACTTTTATCTCAATGGGACTCAAAGCCCTTCACAGTTACAAAAAGGAAAAAAGGAAGAAAACATTTAAGGTTATACATACAAGAGACCAAACACAAGGCAAGATACAATACAGGATGGGACAGTACTGTAGTTCTTAGGCTTTGGTTCCGCTGCGTCCGGTGGCGCGCGCGGCCACGTGCGCGTTCCTCACCAGCAGGGGTATCCTTTCCTAGCCGGTCCCAGTCTCCCCCCGCTGCACGGCTCACAACGTGCTGTGACGCGTCAGCCGCCAGGGGATGCAAGAAAATTGTGATCCCGAGCGGTGACGCGTCACGTGGTGCGCTGATGAGCCTATCAGCGGCGGGGGCGGGAGCTGTCAGACAGCTTCCTCCACAAGGTAGGGGTGGTGTGTGTGTGTGTGTGTGTATATCAGCGTGTGTGAGGTGGGCATTTGTGGGGGAAGGGGGAGGGAGCGGGAGCTGCTTACCTTCCAGCAGCCCGCAGCAGCTCCCTCCTGCAGCCCGGGAGACCGAGACCGAGCTTGTGGAGGGAGGGGGGGGGGGAGTAGCGGGTCCCTCTGCTCAAACCACGCCCTCCTCCCACTCCCACCCCCCTCCCGCTCCGGCTCCCTACAGACTGCATATCGCGGTCTGTGCCTGTCAGCGCGCCGCCTGTCTGCAGTGCGGGCGTGCTGACTGAGGGAGCAGGGCCTTAGCCTTAAATGTCGGACAGCTTGTGGTTCATTAATTAAATGCCTGGATAAACATGTAGGGCTTAAGTCTGTTATTATAGATTCCCAGAGAGGAGCCTCTTGCACTGCACGAGGCAGATTGTTCCAAAGAGTGGGAGCAGTGTGGCTTAAAGCTCGGGCCCCAAAAGGAAGTTAAGGAGATTCTGGGAACTGTTGGGGGTCCTTCACCTGCCGATCGGAGTGAGCGGATGGGAAAGTAGGGAACTACAAGCTCTCTCAGATAGCTGGGACTCTGGGCATGTAGGGCTTTGAATGTCAACAAGCCAATCTTGAAATAAATTCGCCATTTTACAGGCCGCCAGCGCAGAGTACGGAGAACAAGCGTCATGTGGCAAGAATGGGTCTGGTTAGCTAACAACCTGGCCGCCGCGTTCTGCACCAGCGGCAGTTCTCTTTCCGGAAGACCCTGGTTAATTTATTTTTATTATATGTTTGGAAAATGACTACTGTTTGTTGTTCCCTTAGCTCGGAAAAATTTGGAAGGGTCAAAAACAAAATGTATCTTTCATGGGATTGAAGTCAGAAATGGTATATAATTCACCGGAAAACAAGATTATTGAATTGAAGGAATTGATCAAGTTATTATTAGGATTAGGAAAAAGGCAAATGACACTTGAGCGGTTTCAGATGTTACTTGGTCATTTAACTTGCGTGTTGTATTCTCCCTATGGGTAGAATATTCACAAGGAGGCTGCCTATAGCTGCACAAGCATTCATATGCCACATCACTTATTACGTTTAACAAGACATTCAAAAGACAATCTTCATATACTGTGGGGTTTTCTTTTTACTATTACTATACGGAGTAATGTTGTGTTTCTTCGGTGGAGTTTACAAACTAAAAAAATGTATATTGCATTCTATAGATAGCGGGTATGTGCTGTTCCTCTGCTAAGTTCTCTAATACTCTGTCCTATATGTGAAAAGAGAAGCAAGTGCACAACCGTAAGGTTAATACTGTTTAATCAGAAATACAGTATTATAAATAGATGAATCTCACTGACAAGCAAGTCCACATAAAACAGTCACATCACACAAGCATGTCGGTATAGACAGCCTAGCTGGCAGGTGGTCGAACACACGCTGTATGATGTCACAATGGCCTCTCGATAACCGCCTGGTCCTCTCCCAATTCATTCCTTATTCACTAATGCGGCAGCCGCGGATCATAGTTTATATTATTTTTTTTTACCATCAAAGCTCCACTTTTGCGGCTTTGATAACAACATGTTTTTTGACTAAATAGAAAATGCAATTCCTAATCGAGTAGAAACGTTTTTCGGAGATTATATTATAGCATCAACATTTTATCAATGGCAAAGCAAGAGCAGGGCAAGGCCCAATAAAAAAAAAAGTCATCAAGCCCACTACTACTGCCAGTCTTCTGCTACCGCCAGAAACCAGAGGGCGCATTGGCCAAGAGTCACCTGGTGCTGCATGACGTTTGGAGCACACCTTTCCCAAACTCATGGATCATTGTCAGATAGCAGCTGTAACTAGCAATTACCACCGGGCCTGAAAAGGCTGTGCCACAAAATTCCTCCACCACCAGGTGATCCCTCCTCCCAATGTGCAAGAAAAGAATTGCGATCTCTTGGTTTAGCTAGGTGCCCCTACTCTATGCGCCCCATGGTGAAGTCCATGGGGGTTCTGCAGCACCAGCCATGCTCTTACATCCAGCCTCCATGCCTTTCAGGGCAACAAGAACATAGGACATTATTATTGTATTACAGTATATTACATTATATGTTATATTGATTGTAGTCACTTTGTCTTTGTATGGGAAGATCAAGATCAAATATTTATCCAGTGGCGGCTCCTTTTCACCCTGGATGAGTCCCTTTATCTTCACGTGCATTGGGCACCAACATTTAAATTGCAAGCTCTGCGGGTCACAATGTAGTGTGCCTGTAAATTCTATTTCAATTAGCAAGTCTACAGTAAATGAATCATTATTCTTAAAATCTCAAAGGACGGTGTTTTCCCCCCATCACTAATATTTCTAACCGACGTCTTCCAGCCAGGAGATGTTCCCATGTCCAATGTTTTTTAACTTACTTTGTGGGAGAGGGTATTCTTCATAATCATAATATCAATCTTTATACCATTGTGATGACTATATCACTTGTTCATCGTATACAGAGGTGATTAAACAGTCCAACTACTATAACAGTTGATAAAATCGATAGTTATAGAAAGTTACTTACATTATCCGTCTTGTGACCCCCCATTCAAAACTCTACTGGCAGCTGTACAGAAAGGATCATTAGTACAATCTAGGATTACAGGAAGAGAAGAAGTGTTCCCAGCGCATGGACAGTGCGTTAAAACGTCAAACAAAGTGGGAAATTTGTTATCCAATTTTTTGTAACATAGGATTGAAGCAGGGGGGTCTCCAGAGCGGAACCCCATTCATTTTAGCTCTGGGGATCAACCTGTTTCGGGAAGTACTTACCTCCGTAGGGGACGCCAGTAGCCACTCCACTAAGCTAGCAGGGATCACATTATGGCCGCTTTTCAAAGCTCCCGCACTGCGGGCCAATAGGAAGCCACGACAACACCCGGTGCGGCTTCCTATTGGCCCACGTGACGTGGTAGCTTTAAAAAGCAGAGAGGTGCCGGCACCGGCACCCCCTTGGAGGTAAATCTCTGGGAGCAGGGGGTCCCATGAGCTGTAATGAATGGGGTTCAGCTCCAGAGACCCCCTGCTTCAATCTTATGTTTAACAAAAATCACCCACTTGGATTGCTCTTTTAATGTACCAGTACATGTTGAAGTCCATGTACCAGTACCGCTATTTTTACATGCACAATGTGAATTTTATAAGGACACCGGATCTATTTAAGAAAATAACCTGTCCGTTTCTATTTGTGTTGCATAAACTTGTTCAAAGTGATTGTGCTCCCTTGCATCCCTACCCTGACGCACTACTCTTGATAGCACTTCGATAGCAGTAAATGATAGGGATATGAAATGATGGATAATTCCAAGAATCACAACTATTCCTAATGTCTGTAAATCTGTTTGTATCCAGGTAAGGAAATGACCTGGCGCCAGCAGTATGCTGAGGAGACGGAACCTTCTCACTGGAGTCCTCATTGTCTTACCATGGGCTCTCCTGTTAACACTGTGGCACCAGCACCCAACCACCCGATACCTCACCCTTCTAAGAAGTAAGATGGGAATATATTTAAACAGTGTATGTTTCATGGCTGTGGTTCAGGACATCGTACATGAAAAGTAATTGTTCATTATAATCTATATATCTATAGTATGGAGCAACTCATTGTATACCACGCTGTAAGGTTTGTAAGTTAATAGACCCTGTAGATATTAAAGTTGTAACCTTCTGTGAACTACTGATTCCTTATAAATGGAAGCCCCCTGGTTCAGGGAAATCACCGCAGAAATTTTCTGATCCCATGGAAAATCAAATTTGCCAATGGCCAGTGACCACTGCAAGCCATTGCTGATGAGTCAATCAACAAGGGGAACATCTCTGTCACTAGAAGTATTCTGAATGGCAGCCAAAGGGTGTCAGCCGTTTGCTGTCGTTCGCTTATGTTTGTTAATGTTACAGCTGCTCTGTTACAATTCGAAACACACCAACCTTCCCATCCTCTGTACCCTATGCTTCCATTTACCCTTCCTTATAAACTGTAAGCTGCTAAGGTCAGGGTCTCCTCTAACACAATACATTGCTTGCCTATCCTACCTCTCCTAACACAACTTTAATCTTGTCTATATTTGTTACATATGCCCATAATCATATATCTGTAACTGTCCATGAAATGCCTGTAAATTGTATGTATAACCTCTGTTCATTTAATACAACCATGTATTTGTCATCATAACTCTGTGCCCAGGACATACGTGAAAACGAGAGGTAACTCTCACTGTATTACTTCCTGGTAACACATTAGAATAGCAGATTACGTTATTATAATGTATAACCCACATCCCCTCACTCATTCTTGTTAACTCTCCCCAAATAATCTAAGCCCCGGATCTGCCAAATATCACTCAGCCACAATTAGGTCAAAATGTAACCAGGCGCCAGTAGGTAGAATGCATAGTTATAAAAGTAAGCCATTGGTTTGATGTGCACATTCCCTACTACTGTATGTAGTATGTTGCTGTCATTTTGTAACGGGCTTCCAAAATTACTCTTTGTTTAACCCCTTCAGTGCCTGTTGTCATAACCTGCTTTTCAAATTAAGAACTTAATTCCCTAAACTGTGACGTGCAGCATAGCACCCAGATCCAGCGTTAACTGCTGTTGGCTTGAGTGCCAGTTAACGTGGACCGAAGTGTTTAGTGAATCCCGACTTCAGTTCCTTCTGCATCCTGCCCTGTTTGAGCATTTGGACTCCTGCATACATGTACAGTGCTTGTTGAAGCAGAATTACTGCTATAAATTCCTTTATCTAACTCAAGATCCCCATTTAATTCTTCAGTTGATGCTTATGGCCAATATACTGCAGAGGCCAGCACATTTTTGGCAACAAAAAGTGCAAAAGTTTCTAACTTGAGTTTCTACTGTACTGTATATCCAAAAGCATAAACTTTGCATGTGAAGCCCAAGTTATCGTTCTATACAGGTCCATTGCTGTTTCACTCAAAGCAAGGGGTGTGAATGTTCTAGTACCGGGCGATTAATGCTATCCACCTTTTGAAACCATAAAATAATATTGCATAAAATAACTTCAAATAATCCTTTCCTTTTTTTTAAGCATTAACCTTTAGGAAAGTAGGTACACATATTCTTTAATAGGATTATGTATTCTCCTCGTGCCCAGCCATTACTTTTTTTTAATGCACTTCAAGCAATGCTCTTGGCCAATTAAGTATCAACTAACTGTCCTTCTAAAACTCCCTGGGGGCTTATAACTAGACATGCTGCCAAGAGGAGCTTTGCTTTGAGGCTAAGTTCTGTATCAAGCAGAATGTATTAATGCAGTGCAGTGTGTGTGTCAATTGTCAGACACTTTATTAATGAAATCTGATAGATTTCCCACAAGCTTCATCGACAGACTAGGATAGTGGCCACTCATTCTTGGCAGTTTAGCCCCTCTCTAGACAAAGGGTTAAAATAATCACTTCAAAAAAAGAGGAGAGAACTGAGGCAGAGATTGATATATCACATTACTACTGTATTTGTGTGTCAAGCAATTCCTCCCCTAATTCCTCTTACTGATCCACAGGCATTGACCACTTGCAAGTAAACTTAGTGCAAAACTTGTTAATACACTGGCGACTACAAAACTGAAGCAGAACCTATACAAAAAAATCTGCAGCAAATGTATCTATGGAAAAATCCCATCACTCTCACTAGGAATCCCTTCCTCCAATCATTCTGATGCTGTTTATTTTTGCACTAGTTTTTTTTGCATCCGTTAAACCTCATCCTTATGACACAATTAAATATGTGATGCACGTTAATTAGGTTTGGGACTGTGACAGAGCGGCCTGTAGGCAAGGTCAGTAAGACGCTAAGGGAGCAGGTGAAGCTTATCTGTAGTGGTTTATTCTCCACAAGACTACTAAACAATAAGTGCACGGTCCCTTTAAGCAAAACCAAATCATAAAATAAACACCTATTCCCTTTAGGGAAAGTAACTCAATACTTCAGCACCTTCGAACGGGCCACCAGCTCAAAACTATGCACTATTATATGCAAACAAAACAGTCTTTAGGCAGAGCAATATAGTTTTTAGTTCTTATCTGGTATGTTGCTGGGGATTCCTTCAAGGGTCTCCATGTAGCTCTTTCAGCAAGTAGAAATGTAGTCCCAGCTTGACTCCGCAGGCCTGCTTCCTGCAGTCCTAGGGTCCAGAACAACCAAGGTCCCTCCTGGTTCGGAGAAGTTTCACTTCCCCTCTCTCTGGGGAAAAACAGTCTCTCGCTGTCTCTGGAAACTTCCTGCCTTTTATCCCTTCTCAACCAGGAGTTTCACACACCCCATAGGAAATCTGACACCAGTGCAGTTTCCTGATGCTTGCAAAGGCAGTTAAACACAGGAACATTTAACACTGGGATGCAAATTAAGAAAGTTTATACTGCATTCCCCTCCTCCAAGTAACGCTCCCAAGGTCACAAGTCAATGCACACTGTGTTTAAGCAGGCATCATTTCAACAAATGACTTTAATGCATTATACCACTCATACCGCTGCTACTGTTCTGTGTTCTTTCTGTAGCACCAGTTCCATGGGTTACGGCAGGGGGTTCTCAACTCCAGTTCTCAAGTCCCCGAAACTGGTCAGGTTTTCAGGAGAGACCTGCTTCAGCACAGGTTGTTCAATAAGTGGCTCAGTCGTTGGACTGGCCAACTCCAGTCCTCAAGGGCCACCAACAGGTCATGTCGAAAGGATATCCCTGCTTCATCACAGGTGGCTCAATCAGTGGCTCAGTTTTCAGCCCAGTCTTCTACTGAGCCACTGACTGAGCCACCTGTGCTGAAGCAGGGATATCCTGGAAACCTGACCTGTAGGGGTTGTCTAGAGGACTGGAGTTGAGAAGACCTGGGTTACGGTAAACTCACCTGGTACAAAAAGCACAGAATCCACAAACATCCCAAATCACTAAAAATCACAACGTCATCATTATCGACCCTTCGGTATTATTGTTATCATATAGTTACATAGTTACATAGTTACATAGTAGATGAGGTTGAAAAAAGACGTAGGTCCATCAAGTTCAACCTATGCTAAATTTAGACAACAGATACTTCATCCCATATCTATACTTACTTATTGATCCAGAGGAAGGCTGCAGAAAAGCCTGCAAATCTTGCACTATTTCTAATATTTCCTTTAAGTTGGGGTTTTAGTTACACATTTTGGCCACAGTACGATAAGATTGCTCACCCCGTCCAGGTAACCTCACCAGAGGGGATTTAGCTTAGAGAATACGGTAAAACCAATTTAATTAGAAGTTAGGACGTGCCTGACCTGGGGTTAGCTTGGCGTAGTGGGCAAATCTAGCATACTTTGGCCCAAATATGCAACCACACTTTAAATGAAATATTAGTGATGGCTACAGCTTTGCAGGCTCTCATGCAACATGATATACTGTACATACATATAAGAATTGGTCAATAATGATGAAATTAGTTAGTGATTGGGAATGTGCATTCAGCTTGTATTTTTGTTGACATAGAGCAGTGGTGCTCATCTCCAGTCCTCAAGACCCACCCCCTCTCCCCCCTCTCCCCCCCCCCTCATCCCCAGGGTGACCAGATGTCCCGGTTTGGTAATGGCTGTCCCGGCTGCCCCGCATTCTTTAAAATGTCCCGGTGTTTTTTGTGGCTGTTCCGGTTTTGGCCATCAGAGCAGGGGGGCAGCAGAGAGCACAGAATGCAGGCAGAGGAGAGCAGGAGGAGAGCGGAGGCCGGCCTGACAGCAGAGGGTGGGGGCGGGGTTAGCTGCAGAGGGTGGGGGCGGGGTTAGATGCAGAGGGTGGGGGCGGGGTTAGATGCAGAGGGTGGGGGCGAGGTTAGTGACTGCAGAGGGTGGGGGCGGGGTTAGTGACTGCAGAGGGTGGGGGCGGGGTCTGACTGCAGAGGGTGGGGGCGGGGTCTGACTGCAGAGGGTGGGGGCGGGGTCTGACTGCAGAGGGTGAGGGCAGGGTTAGTGACTGCAGAGGGTGAGGGCGGGGTTAGTGACTGCAGAGGGTGGGGGCGGGGTTAGCTGCAGAGGGTGGGGGTGGGGTCTGACTGCAGAGGGTGGGGGCGGGGTCTGACTGCAGAGGGTGGGGGCGGGGTCTGACTGCAGAGGGTGAGGGCAGGGTTAGTGACTGCAGAGGGTGAGGGCGGGGTTAGTGACTGCAGAGGGTGGGGGCGGGGTTAGCTGCAGAGGGTGGGGGCGGGGTCTGACTGCAGAGGGTGGGGGCGGGGTCTGACTGCAGAGGGTGGGGGCGGGGTCTGACTGCAGAGGGTGAGGGCAGGGTTAGTGACTGCAGAGGGTGAGGGCGGGGTTAGTGCCTGCAGAGGGTGGGGGCGGGGTTAGCTGCAGAGGGTGGGGGCGGGGTTAGTGACTGCAGAGGGTGGGGGCGGGGTCTGACTGCAGAGGGTGGGGGCGGGGTCTGACTGCAGAGGGTGGGGGCGGGGTTAGTGACTGCAGAGGGTGGGGGCGGGGTTAGTGACTGCAGAGGGTGGGGGCGGGGTCTGACTGCAGAGGGTGGGGGCGGGGTCTGACTGCAGAGGGTGGGTGCAGGGTCTGACTGCAGAGGGTGGGTGCGGGGTCTGACTGCAGAGGGTGGGTGCGGGGTCTGACTGCAGAGGGTGGGGGCGGGGTCTGACTGCAGAGGGTGGGTGCGGGGTCTGACTGCAGAGGGTGGGTGCGGGGTCTGACTGCAGAGGGTGGGGGCGGGGTCTGACTGCAGAGGGTGGGTGCGGGGTCTGACTGCAGAGGGTGGGGGCGGGGTCTGACTGCAGAGGGTGGGGGCGGAGTTAGCTGCAGAGGGTGGGGGCGGGGTTAGCTGCAGACGGTGTGGGCAGGGTTAGCTGCAGAGGGTGTGGGCGGGGTTAGCTGCAGAGGGTGGGGGCGGGGTTAGCTGCAGAGGGTGGGGGCGGGGTTAGCTGCAGAGGGTGGGGGCGGGGTTAGCTGCAGAGGGTGTGGGCGGGGTTAGCTGCAGAGGGTGGGGGCGGGGTCTGACAGCAGAGGGTGTGGGCGGGGTTAGCTGCAGAGGGTGGGGGCGGGGTCTGACAGCAGAGGGTGGGGGCGGGGTTAGCTGCAGAGGGTGGGGGCGGGGTTAGCTGCAGAGGGTGGTGGCGGGGTTAGCTGCAGAGGGTGTGGGCGGGGTTAGCTGCAGAGGGTGGGGGCGGGGTCTGACAGCAGAGGGTGGGGGCGGGGTTAGCTGCAGAGGGTGGGGGCGGGGTTAGCTGCAGAGGGTGGGGGCGGGGTTAGCTGCAGAGTGTGGGGGTGGGGTTAGTGTCAGCGGAGCCTCAGCAGTGAGAGTTGGAAGTGAGGTGCCTGCTGCCAGTCAAGATGGCTTCCCCCCCCCCCTCCATGCTCCAGAGTAAAAGGTAGGACACGCTGTGTGTGTGTGTGTGTACACAAATCCCCGCAGACAGGACTATTGGCCCTGTGCAGAAATCCCTGCACACAGGACTATTGGCCCTGTGCAGAAATCCCTGCAGACATAGGGTGAGCAGACAGTCCCCCCGACCCCTCCCTGCTCCTCCTCAGCGTGTGTGTGTGTGTGTGTGTGTGTGTGTGTGTGTGTTGGTTAGTCTTTGTGTGTTTAGATCAGTGGCTGTGTCTGTGCAGGTCAGTGGCTGTGTGTCTGTGCTGGCCTGTCTGTGTGAGTGTCTGTGTCTGTGCATCAGTGGCTGTGTCTGTGCTGGTCTGTCTGTGTGAGTGTCTGTGGCTGTCTGTGCAGGTCAGTGGCTGTGTCTGTGCTGGTCTGTCTGTGTGAGTGTCTGTGTCTGTGCAGGTCAGTGGCTGTGGCTGTGCTGGTCTGTCTGTGTGAGTGTCTGTGTCTGTGCAGGTCAGTGGCTGTGTCTGTGCTGGTCGGTCTGTGTGAGTGTCTGTGTCTGTGCAGGTCAGTGGCTGTGTCTGTGCTGGTCTGTCTGTGTGAGTGGCTGTGTCTGTGCAGGTCAGTGGCTGTGTCTGTGCTGGTCTGTCTGTGTGAGTGTCTGTGTCTGTGCTGGTCAGTGTCTGTGTCTGTGCTGGTCTGTCTGTGTGAGTGTCTGTGTCTGTGCAGGTCAGTGTCTGTGTCTGTGCTGGTCTGTCTGTGAGTGTCTGTGTCTGTGCAGGTCAGTGGCTGTGTCTGTGCTGGTCTGTCTGTGTGAGTGTCTGTGTCTGTGCAGGTCAGTGGCTGTGTCTGTGCTGGTCTGTCTGTGTGAGTGTCTGTGTCTGTGCAGGTCAGTGGCTGTGTCTGTGCAGGTCAGTGGCTGTGTCTGTGCTGGTCTGTCTGTGTGAGTGTCTGTGTCTGTGCAGGTCAGTGGCTGTGTCTGTGCTGGTCTGTCTGTGTGAGTGTCTGTGTCTGTGCAGGTCAGTGGCTGTGTCTGTGCTGGTCTGTCTGTGAGTGTCTGTGTCTGTGCAGGTCAGTGGCTGTGTCTGTGCTGGTCTGTCTGTGTGAGTGTCTGTGTCTGTGCAGGTCAGTGGCTGTGTCTGTGCTGGTCTGTCTGTGTGAGTGTCTGTGTCTGTGCAGGTCAGTGTCTGTGTCTGTGCTGGTCTGTCTGTGTGAGTGTCTGTGTCTGTGCAGGTCAGTGGCTGTGTCTGTGCTGGTCTGTCTGTGTGAGTGTCTGTGTCTGTGCAGGTCAGTGGCTGTGTCTGTGCTGCTCTGTCTGTGTGAGTGTCTGTGTCTGTGCAGGTCAGTGGCTGTGTCTGTGCTGGTCTGTCTGTGTGAGTGTCTGTGTCTGTGCTGGTCTGTCTGTGTGAGTGTCTGTGTCTGTGCAGGTCAGTGGCTGTGTCTGTGCTGGTCTGTCTGTGTGAGTGTCTTTGTCTGTGCAGGTCAGTGGCTGTGTCTGTGCTGGACTGTCTGTGTGAGTGTCTGTGTCTGTGCAGGTCAGTGGCTGTGTCTGTGCTGGTCTGTCTGTGTGAGTGTCTGTGTCTGTGCAGGTCAGTGGCTGTGTGTCTGTGTGAGTGTCTGTGGCTGTCTGTGCAGGTCACAGAGATAATGAGGGGTAGAGAGAATGGAGGAGGGTGGGGAGAGAGAGAATGGAGGAGGGTGGGGAGAGAGAGAATGGACGAGCGAGGGGAGAGGGGGAAGAGGGAGAGAGAAGAGGGAATGGAGAGATTGGGTGGGATGGGGTAGGAAAAGAAGAGAATGGGGGGTGGGAAGGGAGAGGGAGAATGGGGGACGGAAGGGAGAGGGAGAATGAATAATACAGCATCAATTGTGACACTATTAGATAAATATCATTATAATATTCATTTTTTAGTCGTCATTTGTTGTATTAATAATTTTTTTTATGTGTCCCGGTTTTTCATTTTCAAATTTGGTCACCCTAATCCCCCCCCCCCCCCAGATATCCCAGCTTCAGCACAGGTGGCTCAATCATAGACTGATCCTCTGATTGAGCCACCTGTGCTGAAGCTGTGACTGATTGAGCCACCTGTGCTGAAGCAGGGACTGATTGAGCCACCTGTGCTGAAGCAGGGACTGACTGAGCCACCTGTCAAGAGCAAACATTGTATGCAGCACTTTACACATCAGATCTTAACACAGAGAAAGTACAATACGATAAATGCATCAAACATGCAGGCACTCAGCATGCATAGGAATCCGTGCCCCGCAGAGCTTGCAATCTGAGCGCTATGTCAGCAGACTTACAGGGACAGGAGAGGAGGAGTAAGGGTGGTGCATGGCTGTTGTGGTATAATGGTATGAGGGCAGGGGGACTAGTCCCTATATTTGACTGAAGGCTGCAGGGAGAAGGTGGTTGCTGTAGCAGTCTTCCACAGGTAGGGGGCAGTAAAGGAAAGGTTTTAGGCAAGTGTAGGAAAACTCCACATCTAAAGAGGGATCCATCTTTTTTCCTCCCCCTGAGAGATCAGGGGGCGTATCATTGTGATTGTGTATACTTCAGGAAGGCAGGGAAGTCTTTATGTGGCAGAGTGGCAATACGAGTCCAGGTCTCACTCTGCTCTGGCGCAGAATGATATGCAATAACAGCTGCGATCTGGGGGTGTTTCTCGGCCTGGTTACTAGCAGATTGCACGCAGCGCCATGCACCCCTCCTTCTCCCACACTCTGCGCCCATTCGTGTGCACCTTCATATATGCTGCCCTGCACATTATATGGTGGGTAAGAGAATGGGCAAAGTTATACAATTCAATGCTACAACGTGTATTTCCTTCTCTTGCCGACACACACACACACACACACACAAGAAGCAACATGAGTATGTGTTTATGTCTCGGGTATTAACCATATACAGGTACTGTATCTGCAAGTTAGTGGCTGTAGCTGCTCTTTTATTCTCTACTCCAGGGGTGGTCTACTCCAGTCCTCAAGGGCCACCAACAGGCCAGGTTTTAGGGATATCCCTGCTTCAGCACAGGTGGCTCAGTCATTCTGAGTCATTCTGACTGAGCCACCTGGGCTGATGCAGGGATATACTTAAAACCTGGGCTGTTGGTAGCCCTTGAGAGCTGGAGATGGCCAGCCCTGCTCGACTGGGTCAATACTTTCATATACTAATGCCACTCTTATGAATGGGAGTAAAGACATGCTAACGCCATTATTGCCGCTACTCCGGGTTTGACCTGGAGACTAGGGGCTTCGGCCGCGTATCTCCGGGCTACGGTTTTACCTGGAACACCTCCGGCCGGTGGCGGCACCTCCCAGCATCTTCTCCCACTGCACATCCCGTCAACATGGCTGTGCGACGTCAAATGGCGCCGCGTTGCCGTGACAACGGGGTGTCACGTGACGCCTCGGGGTCCGTAAAGCGTCCTGGTGTCGTGGCAACTTGACGTCGTGTGACGCCGTGACGTCACGTTGTCATGGCAATGCGCGCCATTTGACGTCGCCGACCCATGCTGGCTGGGCCTTGCAGGCGGGGGGGGGGGGGGGGGCGTGGGGAAGATGATGCCGGTAAGAGAAATAAATATATAAATAAATGTAAAATAAAAATGGATTGCAAAAAGTCTCCGGGTTGGCCTTCAACAGAAGGTGGCAACACTGGCTAACGCTCAGAACGCTTTGTGGAACTGCACCTTAGTTTTCTGTTTATCAATGTCCCCCAATCGGCATAATTGGTACATGACTAGTCAAACAGTCGCCTGAAAACACAAGTATTGTCAATGATAAATCTAGTGCGGCTTTGGGACCAGTGTTGTGTCAGCTTAGAAGCTATTTCTGTTTAGAGAGAGACAGTATCAACAATTGGATCTAGTTCATGTATAATAAATCATTTCATTGTGAATCTTCAATTCATGTATTGTCCAATTCATGGACTCGAGCCACGTAGCTAGCGTTTGAGTCCCAGTAATGAACCCTCCCCCAGAAAATATTGTACATGGATATGAGAAGGACATCCCAATATATATTTTCTTGGGAAATATTTGAAATAAAACCTAAAAAGGAAAAAGAGAAAAAAAAAAAATTGTTACTGTATACTGAATTAATTATCAATACAGCAGGAAATCTGATCTGAAAAACACCAAATAATATCCACTTATAGATGACTCTTTGTGTTTTCACCATACCTATTTTATACAAAAAAAGTAATGGGGAAAAAAAGAGAAAATGAAAACGTAATGATAAAATATGGCAATAACATACAATAACATTCAAATATACTGTCGCAGTGTTAAACAAACCTAATAGAAAATAAAATGAAAACCCTAAACTCTATTCAACAATGTCTTTTTAACAATGCATCTGATCTCAGAAACACTATTAGAGAGGGTTGGGGTTCCTTACAATGCATCTGATCTCAGACACGCCATTAGAGAGGGTTGGGGTTCCTTACAATGCATCTGATCTCAGACGTGCTATTAGAGAGGGTTGGGGTTTCTTGCAATACATCTGATCTCAGACTCGCTATTAGAGAGGGTTGGGGTTCCTCAAAATTTTACATGTGCTGATAGGGTTCCTTAGCCAAAAAAAAGGTTAAGAAGCACTGCTCTATATAGTAGATTATAATATTTTAAAGCATTGGTGTTTCACAGCTGTTAACAACTTTATGGTCTCTATTCACTATGCTGTGATTATGTTTATCCCCTCTGTAGGGAAATGTTCAGCTTCATTTAAATGCATGGAGATGTGTCTTTACTGCATATTAAATGGCAGCCTATAAATATTATAAATGATAAATACTGTACTGTATACTGTAGCTTTAAAGTTGCTTTTTTCCATTATTACAGAAGACACAGGTGACAATTCTACAGCCAAACCTCTTCTCAGCAACGTAACACAGGCTAAAGAAGAAGTCCTGCAATGTGTACACCAGCATGCCACCCAAGAAACCCCCATGGTCATCAGGACATCTGCTTATTCCAGGCCTCCCCTGTGGTCCGAGGACGTTCCAACTATCTATGTGATAACACCCACCTACACACGGCCAGTCCAGAAGGCGGAGTTAACTCGACTGGCCAACACTTTCCTGCACGTAGTCAATTTGCACTGGACCGTGGTGGAAGATTCCCCCAGGAGAACCAAACTGGTGGCCAACCTTCTGGAGAAGGCAGAAATCAACTTCACCCACCTGCATGTGGAGAGTCCACGCAGCTTAAAGATAGGCTTGTCAAGGATGCCCTCCCACACCCCACGAGGTACAATGCAGAGAAACCTCGGCCTACGGTGGCTCCGAGACAATCTCAACTCCTCCAACCCACCTGAAGGGGTGGTATATTTTGCAGATGACGATAACACATACAGCCTGGAGCTCTTTGAGGAGGTAATTTTTTTTTTTTTTATTTAGAGGTATTTCTTCTCGTCCACCTTAGATGAAATGACAGTCCAATTTAGCAGTTAAAAATAAATATTTTAATTTACCAATGTAATTGGCTTCCTGAAAACAGGCTTAATCACCCTTAACGGGCGCCTGAAAAAAATCCATACTGTTTTCCTTTTCAATTAAATTGAGTTTTAATCTCTGATCATAATAGAAAAAGGGGTCTGTTTGTCAAAGTGATGCAAAAACAACACTACATTTATGGAAAATATCAAATTACCCACAATTGATTTTTACTTTGAATAAAGTGGTGTTATTTTTTTCCTCCGTTGTACAGGCCGATACAAAGTAAGTCATTATTTCTCTGATTTCCCCTGATTTGAGTTCCTTAGCCATTGACATTCACACATCTTCAATGTTAGCAAGTCCTTGAGGAACATGGCATCTAGTTACCTGCATTCCAACTGGACAGTGCTGAGTTGAGCCAATCTGCATACACACCAGATACTCCTCAACTTCCTGAACACATTGAAAATGACATTGAATAAAGCTACTTCTGTATACCATGGCCCAGATTCAAAGAGATCCGTTAGTGACTTAACGAGGACACATCGTTAAGTGCTGCCGGGTATCCACAAAACTCAACAACACAGCTATACTATAACGGACGTTAGTGCTAATGATATGTAAAATAGGCGTTCCCTGTACCAACGCAGATCCGCAGAGTTCCGTTATAGTTAATACTAGCTGAAAGACCCGGCGTTGCCCGTGAGTTAAATTTGCCGCTAGGAGGGGGGACACAGTGGACAGGAGGGGGGACGACAGTGGACAGGAGGGGGGACGACAGTGGACAGGAGGGGGGGACAGTGGACAGGAGGGGGGGGACAGTGGACAGGAGGGGGGGACAGTGGACAGGAGGGGGGGACAGTGGACAGGAGGGGGGGACAGTGGACAGGAGGGGGGGACAGTGGACAGGAGGCGGGGACAGTGGACAGGAGGGGGGGACAGTGGACAGGAGGGGGGGACAGTGGACAGGAGGTGGGGGAGCAATGGAAAGGAGGGGGGGACAGTGGACAGGAGGGGGGGACAGTGGACAGGAGGGGGGACAGTGGACAGGAGGAGGGGGGACAGTGGACAGGAGGAGGGGGACAGTGGACAGGAGGGGGGGAGGCAGTGGACAGGAGGGGGGGACAGTGGACAGGAGGGGGGGCAGTAGACAGGAGGGGGGGCAGTGGACAGGAGGGGGGGACAGTGGACAGGAGGGGGGGATGGGACAGTGGACAGGAGGGGGGACGGGACAGTGGACAGGAGGGGGGGGGCGGGACAGTGGACAGGAGGGGGGGACAGGAGGGGGGGACGGGACAGTGGACAGGAGGGGGGGGACTAGTTCGTTAGGGATTTAACGTTATATTAGTTAGGTCAAAGCTAAAGGTGGCGTTACTGATATAGGTCTGTTACAGGCTATGGGTAAGTGTAAGACCACAGCTAGGTATGATTTAACTTATACTGTATATAATTATTTACGGGGGGTTTTCAATATTCGGTTTTCTCTTGTTTAACTTTAATTATCAGCTATTCAGGGTCTGTATGGGAGGGACGACACATTTAGGTGAGACGGGCTCGTTACACCATGTTATCTGAAGCTAACCCAGCTAAGGCAGTGCTATCTTATGGCATTAAAGCCTGTGCTAATGAGATCACTAATGGTCGTCGTTTTCGAATATAATTAGCGTTGTGGATTTGTGATAACCTCAGGGAAAATAACATCCGTTAACGATTTTGGAAACGGCCCGTTATGAACGCGGAGTTAATGCGGCTCTGTGGGATCTGCACCAATTTTTGCAATGAAACACTATGGTACTGTAAGTGGGTTGGGAATTGGCACATCCCTTCGTATGGATCTAATGTTAGTTAAACCTTCGCTATTGATCTTTAATAATAAAAATAATAATAACAACTTTATTTTCTCTCAATGGGACTCAAAGCGCGTCACACTTATATATTAATTTCTTCCTAGAAATAATTTCTTTTTGCCAGTAGATTTCTAGTAATGCAGTGGTTATCTACCTTTTCTAAACCGTGGAACCCTTTACAAATACACTACACAGTAGCTCTGTGACGCCCTCTGCAGTTTAATATGAATTCTGCCCACCTACCCAAGGTACAAACGACATCTTTTTATATTGTATATCATTTATCACTTTATGGCATAATGTTACAACTTTTTTCAATGATTACATTGAAACTGATGACAAAAAAACAATGACTGCGTCTTAAGGTTGACTGTCCTCATTCCATTTCTCTTAGGGAAGCGGTAGTGGGGTAACCTTCAAGAGACACCCAGACGAAACAGTTTGAAAACCACTGGACTAGATTCTTTTGTTTCAAGCCTCTGTGAACAAGTGGTACTTAAAACATTTACGCAGTATTTCAGATTTGGAAAAAAAAGAACAGTGCTAAGTGCTGAGCCAGTTTAAAAGCTGCAGCCCAAGCAATGTCCTACTTTTTCTTTTTTTAAATAAATCAGTTCTGTACTATAAGAAATTACTTGTAGCATTTTTTTTAAACAAATCTGAATGATATTTTAATAAACTATAATGTAACAAACATTTTTTTGTTTCTATAGCAACCATTTACAAAGTCACATCCCCTTCCTCTTCTGAAACAGGCTCTCGCACACCCCTTTTTGAGCCCTGCCCTCTCTCTAGAAATGCACCAATCGTATCTAGTGACTGCCTGGTCACATGATCTTCCCCACAGAACTTTGCATCTTTGGTCCTCTTCTGCTGCACTGACAGTCATTTAGTGAACCCCCGATCGGCAACAGGTCGGCAACTTACTGTAGCTAATTACTTATCATTGTGTGGATTGTGTGCACATATTAAAGGAATAATTAAAATCATATATTGTATCACATATTAAAATTAAAATAAAATAAGAAAAAAATGGCGGCTTGGACTGCTGCTTTAATACCACTTCCGTTCTTTAGGGAATATACATAGCAGGGTGCTCAACTCCAGTCCTCAAGACCCCTAACAGCTTGAGCGCTGATATCCCAGCTTCAGCACAGGAGGCTCAATCAGTGGGTCAGTCGTTGACTGGCCAACTCGAGAGTTCTCAAGGGCCACCAACAGGTCAGGTTTTAAGGATATCCCTGTTTCGGCACAGGTGCTGAAAGAGGGATATCCTTAAAACCTGGCAGAAAAGAGCGTTTGTGGTGGTATAAGCACTGGTATAACCTGTTGGGGGGGGGGAGGAGGGGGTCTTGAGGACTGAAGTTGAGAACCCCTGGTGTATAGTATGAATCAGACTATATTCATGTCATTAATCCCAAATAATATTCCCATCCCTTAGAATCCATATCAAGTTTGATGCATTAGAAGCGAGTTTCATAGATAGTTATTATCACAGTGAGCACAGACCTGGGGGATTATTGAATAAAAAAAGTGGAGCAAAAGATTGATGTTTTCCATTAACACATCGAGTACCTTCTGTGATAACTTCTCCTAATCCTCTATATTGTCTATTTATCAATGTCTCCTACCTGGATTTTCATTTAGTGATATACATACGGTGTGGTACTTTGGCAGAAATATTGCCCCAATTCTACAGTCAAAATGACTGCAATGTATATATCACTATATCACTATACTCTGAAATTTATATTAAAATAACAAATGATAGGCACACCTTAAATATGATATATATATATATATATATATATATATATATATATATATATATATATATATATATATTATAAGCCCAAGTTTTGGCGCCCCGGCTGGTGCCTTTACCTTGATAAAGGCTCCTGTGGGTTTGACAAAACATTGGGTCAATAAAATATTTTTATTTGCATATTTATGGTGTGCCTAACCCTTTGTTATTTTTGTACAGTATCTTTGTATTTAATCTGATAACAGCATCCTCTCCAGTAGTCAGGATTATACTAGTTAAGTGTGTGCCCCAATTCCTTCACACTATATATGTATTTATATACATACAGTATATACTTGGAGAGATGGCTGCTAAGGTTTTTTTTGTTATTTGAGAGCCACATTTGGGATAGGCGCCACTCCACATTTACTGACGGCTGTGAATTTTCACTTCTTGCATCAGTTCCTTTCTTGCACCAGATGAAGACCTGCCTGAATGCCCTCTCAATGTACCTTCTGTCCTGCACAGATGCGATACACAAGAAGGGTGTCCGTGTGGCCAGTGGCTTTTGTGGGAGGTTTGAGGTATGAATCCCCGAAGGTCAATTCAGCGGGCAGAGTGGTTGGCTGGAAGACTGTTTTTGACCCCAATCGCCCATTTGCCATCGACATGGCTGGGTTTGCTATTAGCCTTCGACTGATCCTTGAAAAGCCCCAAGCTAATTTCAAATTGGAAGGAGTCAAGGGCGGCTATCAGGAGAGCAGCTTACTCAAGGACCTGGTCACTATGGATGGACTAGAGCCTAAAGCAGCCAACTGCACTAAGGTTAGCACTGTAATTACCTCTCAACTGACCCTCATTTTCAGACGTGCTCATATTTTCCCCATGCTCACCCTTTTTAGTACATCATTTTTTCCATGAACTTTATGAGTATTACCCTCCAAAAAGTCATAACCAAAAGTCATGATCACCTTCTAGCACATTGGTTGCCCCATTAGGCTTCAGTGGGATCGTCCTCTTAAAAATCAGGGTTCGCCTTACACACATCAGGTAATCACAAAGACTTCAACAACGCCAGCTCTTAAACAGTTAGGATCACCAAACTACACACAGCTGTTGCCTCTGTCAACTCAGATGGTATCTCCACCTTAGAAGTCGGGATCACAACAATGCCCGGGTTAACTTCAATGGCATCACCCTCCTGTAAGGGCAGTCCCATATACCAACATGGACTACAGGACATTGAGAAATTGAAAGTACTCAACAAATATAATATCCATCATTTAGGATGAAATACTTACCATTGCGAATGTAGGATGAAGAGTTTAAGTATAAATATGACAGAATGTGCAGTATATGCAGTGTTTGTTACGTTGTACTGTACCGGACATATCTAAATAAGGAAAGAATTCAGCATAAAAGGCAAAGTTGCTGTGAGTTATAAAGCAGTGAAAGTGAAGGATTCTGGGATACAAATGAATTGAAAAACAATGATGGATTTGAGGTTTTAGTGCTTTATGGGGTAAATCTATATTGTGTGAAATGGTTGGTCAACCCCCATTCAAACCGGCCGCATGAGGGGTCACTTAGAACAATATAGAACAGCTGCTTACTGTAGTTTCCATTATTCATTTTGGGGAATAATGACACACCTGCACTTGTCCTTCAGATAAAACCAAAAACCATCTGTCAGAAGCATACTGTACCTGGCATATTTTGACATTTAAAATATTTGAAGTAGTGTCTGATTATCTGCTGTTTTTCTCTTTTTCTTAAAGATTTCTAACCCATTCCTTCCTAACAATATGTTTGTCTAATGTTTTATATAACTAACTATATCACTCTTTTTTTGACAATCTTTTTCCTTGTATGACTAACTATATCCCTCCTTGTATGACTATCTTACTCCTTGTATGACTAACTATCTCACTCCTTGTATAACTATCTCACTCCTTGTATGACTATATCACTCCTTGTATAACTATCTAACTCCTTGTATAACTATATCACTCCTTGTATAACTATCTCACTCCTTGTATAACTATCTCACTCCTTGTATGACTATATCACTCCTTGTATAACTATCTCACTCCTTGTATGACTATATCACTCCTTGTATAACTATCTAACTCCTTGTATAACTATCTCACTCCTTGTATAACTATCTCACTCCTTGTATAACTATCTCACTCCTTGTATAACTATCTCACTCCTTGTATGACTATATCACTCCTTGTATAACTATCTAACTCCTTGTATAACTATATCACTCCTTGTATGACTAACTCACTCCTTGTATGACTAACTCACTCCTTGTATGACTATATCACTCCTTGTATGACTATCTCACTCCTTGTATGACCATCTCACTCCTTGTATGACTATCTCACTCCTTGTATGACTATCTCACTCCTTGTATGACTATCTCACTCCTTGTATGACCAACTATATCCCTCCTTGCATGACTATCTCACTATGACTAACTATATAAATCCTTGTATGACTAACTCACTCCTTGTATGTCTAGATCACTCCTTGTATGACTATCTCACTATGACTAACTATCTCACTCCTTGTATGACTAACTATATCACTCCTTGTATGACTTTCTCACTATGACTAACTAGAGTAATAGAGATGGGCAAAAAATGTTGGTGGATTTGAATCTACCTAGGATCGTCTGGTTCCTTTGGACCGTGAATCAGTTTCACAAAGGCAATCTGCCATTTTGTAGAGAGAAGAGAGAGAGGGGGAGGAGAGAGAGAGGTGGGAGAGAGAAAGAGAGAGAGGGAAAGAGGGACAAGAGAGAGAGGGGGGAGAGGCAGAAAGAGGAATAGAGAGAGGGGGAGAGAGGGAGGGGGAGACAGAGAGAGAAGTGGGGAAAGACGTTGACTGAGCCAATGGTTGAGACACCTGTGCTGAAGCAGGGATATCCTTAAAACCTGTTGATGGCCCTTGAGGACTGGAGTTGACTACCCCACCCCTGCCCTAACACATCCCTCCCGTTCAGCCTCCATTAGCACATGAGTGCATATTGCAACAGGCAGGATACGGAGACAGAGGTGTGCATCATTACTGAGCTTCCTCTACCTGTTGCAGGTTTTGGTTTGGCACACGAGAACCGAAAGGCCAACACTTGTTAATGAAGGTAAACGAGGATTCACAGACAGAAACATAGAAGTCTAGCCATATAGAGCGCCCTGTAGCGTAAGTGCTCTGACTCTGTTACTCTTCTTGTAATCAATTATTTTATTTATTGGGGGGGATCTAGCGATGGGTAAGTACTGTACAGCAAGCTGCAATGGCTGTATCGATTAGAGATAATGAGCCAGCTTTACTAAGCAGTGTTCAGCTCATTCCTGTGGGGGCCTTCAAGCTGCACCATTTAGTGGCTCTGGGCTTGATATCGAAAAACGTATAGGCATTATTTTAGCATAACAAAGCAGGGGTGGCCAACTCCAGTCCTCAAGGGCCACCAATAGTCCAGGCACTAGGGAGGTCCCTGCTTCAGCACAGGTGGCTCAATCAGTGGCTCAGTCTGATTGAGCCACCTGTGCTGAAGCAGGGACCTCCCTTGTACCTGACCTGTTGGTGGCCCTTGAGGACTGAAGTTGGCCACTTCTGACTTAAAGGATCAAGTGGTACTTCAGATATAGGAAAATGGCCCTGCTTTTGCTCTGGAGGTGCTTATTAATGATATGTGTGTTGCATTGTAGGGAATTCCATAACCAAACCCAAAATTGGTCAGTGCTCCAAACATTGCTGAATAGTCTTTTATTCGGACCCAAATGTGTAGCATAAATATCCCTAAAAAAAATCGTGCAAATCTAGGGACACAGCAAAAAAAATTTAGTTTGTTTTCAGACAGGTTTTTTTTACAAAATGTTTTTGGGGGCTCTAGAAGTTTTTCTGATAATGTATTTTATTTTTTCATGATTAGCGTATGATATAACGACAGTAGCGCCCCATAATTATATACAACTCGTATAGATTGTTACGGGTGCAAATAAAGAGGTCAGCAAAGTCTTGTGTTCGATTTGACAACATTTGAACAAATATGAATTAGAACATGTTTATTTTTATTTCCCTAGGGTCGACATTACCCAATGCACAAGTGTGAATGAAAGGATTTTTACAACAACGCTTGGCTGTGGACACGTGGCACGTTTGTGTGAAGGACAGAGGGACACGGAAACTCGTTCAAACTATTTATTGTAGAATCACTACGTGGTTGCTTAAATATCTTTTAAAAAAACATTTTTCTGAAGGTAACAAGAGACAGTGTTGCTGTTGATGTCATGTTTAAGGATTGCAATATAGAAAAATAGGCTAAAGCGCTCAAATGCAGGTGTGATAAGTAAAGTAAGCCAAACCACTAAACCAGGGTACAAATAAGCATAAAATAGTACTTAATGTGCAATCGTATGGGTACTATCCTCCTGAAGACAGGTGGTAGATGGTACAAGCCCACTCACCCTCAGTCTCATCGGCAGGTTCCCCTGAAAATCATTTACTCACATCCTGGATTGGGAAGTATTTAAGAAAAGATGAAAAGACTCTGGACCGGAGAAAAGAGAGAGAATGAAGTGAGAAGAAAGATCCTGCAGTAGTTATCTCGTTCACATGAGATGCTGGTTCTAGCTCAAACATATAGGTCTGCATACCAAAGCCAATTAAAGTGCTTTCACCGCTTGCAGCTTTGTCAAATGTAAGACACTTGCTAATGAAGTTTTTACATAGGATTGGTGAGATGAAAGGCTTATGACACATCAGAGATGGCACACTCCTTTGACGCTAAGAAAAAGTAAAAAAATGTAAATGGCGCACAGAATATAGTACGTCCCAGTAATATATGTGAGTAGCTCAACTCCTCTATCTCTACATGTTGACACTTCCCAAATCACAAGATGACGTACATACAGTAAGGCAGGGGTAGCCAACTCCAGTCCTCAAAGGCCACCAACAGGTCAGGTGTTAAGGGTGCAAAAGTTGGAATATGGCGCACAGACTCTCTTAGCTGTGCGCCATATTCCAACGTTTGTCTCCTTTGATCTAATCATTGGCAGCACGCCCAACAGGAGGCACAGGGCAGAGCTACATCACAAATTTGAGTATATTTAATTATAAAGTATGAAGTGTATCTTGAATCATAATAGTGGTCCAGGGACTATCCCAATGAGGTTTTGAGGAGAGGGTTCTGGCCCACAAACTCTTACCTTCAGAGTTACTGTGTCTCTTTATGGACCTTATATTCTCTGAGAGTTACACTTGCTGTTGTTACTGATTATATATCACTGGCCTCATACCCTGTGCCTCTGCTTATGCGTAATATTTAATGCATTCACATGTCAAGGATCCAGCGCTTGAGAGCTTATACCACAACGTATACAAACTCTATTTCCAACCAGGTGTTAAGGGTATCCCAGCTTCAGCACAGGAGGCTCAATCAGTGGCTCAGTCTTTGAATGAGCCACCTGTGCTGAAGCAGGTATATCCTTAAACCTGTACTGTTGGTGGCCCCAGAGAACTGGAGTTGACCACCCTTGGTGTAGGGCAGAACATGGTAAGGTCCCAGTATAATATCCTGCGCGGCAGCCTCCTCCTTTCAGGGCCATGTAAATGAAGCTGAAATCGTCCCCAGTCAGAGAAAGACACATTAACAGCATATAGAATAGGAGCCTGAGGGGTCATCTGAGCGGTCATTTGTGTCACTTTAATTGAGGGTTTCTGTGCAATAGGTCCCAGATCGGCACTAACACCATTTAATAGCTGCAGGATGGAAATGCCTTTCCTAGCATGAATTTAATGACCATGACAAAATAGTTGTCTTATTATACAAAATACTTCCTACAATCACCCCCTTGACATTTTGGACGAGAGACACATCCAGTATGAAGACTTTACAGGCAAAAAAAACTAATCTACAGTATACTGAGACAGACTGACGGTGCACACAACACTGCAGAGCATTGTCCAGGGGCAAGGCAACCCCAAGAGCTTACAATCTAACTGTGGTGCCCGAGGTCGCAGGAAAAGGTGCTCTCTGCTATAATGTCACCTATTGTGCTTCTTATCATAAAGTGAACACGTCGGCTGTATCACTGCCCTCAAACAGTAACTGCTGCTCTCAATATCCTCTATAACATGTGCAACGAAGCGAAACCCCAGAGGCACGTAACACCCTCGCCACGATGTATAACGTGTTACAGGAGTCAACGGGTTTTATCGGTTTCAACACATTCCCAGGAATATCCATGGTTGTATTCTTTAGGGGCTATTGGAAGGATCGGATCTATATGGGCCTGGACCATTGAAAGTTGAAGTGATTTCAGGAGCGTTTGAAGACATTTCTAGGAAAATTCACACAGGCAGATATACTGTATTGAATGGACCCCCCTGCAAAAAATGGTTTTAGTTTAATATTTCTCATAAATGTATAGGAGCAATCAATACTGTACATGTAGGATTGAAGCTGGAGGTCTGCAGAGCTGAAACCCATTCATTTCAGGTCCGGCTTCCGGAGATTCTTACCACCGAAGGGGGTGCCGGTATCTCCTGCATGTTTAAGGCTCCTGTGTCACATGGGCCAATAGGAAGCCGCATCGGATGACATCACGGCTTCCTATTGGCCCGCAGAGCGCTGGAGCTTTGAGAAGCAGCCATAACGTGATCCCTGGCAGCCAATGATAGCTCCTAATAGCACCCTCTATGGAGGTAAGTATCTCCGGAAGCAGGGGGTCCCCGGAGCTGAAATTAATTGGCTTCATCTCCGGAGACCCCCTGCTTGAATCCTATGTTTAATAAAATAAATCACCCCAAAAAATCGACAATTTAAAACAAGGTTTCACTGTCAAATATGTAAATAGTATTTAAAAAATCTGAAGATGATTTCTAAAATAATATATTATAATATTTATTTTTTTTCAACCTTCTAAGTCAGACAACTAATTTCTGTTTATTGCACTAACCAGTGTCCGGAACTTCTGGCAAGGGTTTAAAATAAAGCAGTAGATGAAACCTTTTTAAATTTGTCTCCAATGCAAAACAGTGGTACTGTAGCTACTTCAGGAATATCTTGTTTTTTAAGCAGCTATCCCTTCGTTTTTATCACTTTACCCCCTATTTCTTCAGTTTCGGGAACCTCGGGGTTCCCAAGATACGTACCAGTGAAATTATCAGGTTTCCTCTCCTCCCAGGGGAAACAAAATGGCTGTCAAATCTCAGGTCAATAGGAATCCAGCAAGTATCTTAGAAACCTCAGGGTTCGCAGAACTGGAAATATCATGGTTCAAGCCTGATGCCCCCCCCCCCCCCCCACCCCCTCCCAGTTCCAATCCTGTAAAAAGGGGGAGGGGAGTGCTTGTTAGGGGAGATTGCAGCTTTTACTGCTTGAGTGCCCTATGACATAACTACCTCCTCATGAGGTCTCGGTCTCCAATGTCGTAGTAGCTACAACACAGTCTTTTTTGCTTCTTTCCTAAGGGAGATATACTCCGCAGGAGGACCGGGGCGTGATCCGACTGGAAGAGGAGACGTAGTGATCGTAGTGACGTAGTGATCATGTGATCGCTGCCAAGGAGAGGCCCTAGCACACAAAGGGTTACGATGTTATGCCTGAATACTTACACTGAAGGCACATTAAGAAACAATACGAGTAAAAAAAAAGCACAGCAAGAAATCAAATATAATAATCAGATAGGAGAATAACACGCTATATCATCCGAGAATAACAGGTGGTTAGTGTCTCGTTCAAATCCCAGGCCGTATCCCACATACAGTATGACATGACGCGATATCATGTGCAATTTATTCATGGAATAACTGAGTGTGTGGATATCCTCCACCAACAGATTGCAGACGCCAAACTACGATACAACATGAGATGGGGGGATTGGAAGATAATAATAATAATAACAATAACAATAGCATGTTCTTGTATAGCGCTGCTAGTTTTACGTAGCGCTTTACTGAGACATTTTGCAGACACAGGTCCCTGACCCGTGGAGCTTACAATCTATGTTTTTGGTGCCCGAGGCACAGGGAGATAAAGTGACTTGCCCAAGGTCACAAGGAGCTGACGTCGGGAATTGAACCAGGCCCCCCTGCTTCACACTCAGTCAGTGTCTTTACTCACTGAGCCGCTCCCCCTCCTAGATCTGCAGAATTGTTATAGTTATGACACTTTTAATAGACTAATATGAAGATCTTATTATAAGGGACATTGTCTCAGGGCCAAATTCTGGGGCACACATTTTTTCAGATGCATTAAAAAAATTATATTGCTTTTTTACGCGTTTTTTTATCTTTCATACAATTGGTTCAGTTTTATGATCCAGAAGTGCAACATTTTGCAATAATACTGTATGCCCCATAGTGTACAAAGCTTTTGAAACCTCACAGGTCTCATGTATACCTGTGTTGTACTCTCATGTATACTCAAGGAAGAAACCTGTAAGGTTCCAAAAGATTTTCATGTAATCGGTGTGTTCACATTTGCATGTCATTACCCAGAGTCCCTGGCTGCGGTGGAAGCACTGTATGCCAAGAGATAATAGGGAACTGCAGGTTTGTAGACCTGTCGGAGGAATGTGAATGTGCTCACAAGTGGTATTTTTATTTATTTAATCAGAGAGCACATGTTCGTCCATTAAAAGGTATTACAACTTCGGCACTTCTTCAGGATGGACACGGCAAGTAGAATTTGTCCACTGAGGTGGGAGATGACGGGATATTATAATAAAGAAATAATGGAGTGTGGTTATACACTAGAGCAGGAACACTTCTGTATGGTAACACTTAAACATGAGCAATATGGATTATGACTTTATATTACCAATTATGAAAGATAAATAAAACCGCTGCTGCTAGGATCGCTTTACTCTCTCTCCTAAATCTGTCTCAGTGTCTCTTCTGCTGAAATTCTCGCCCCTCCTTACATCTCAGCCCTAATTTCTTGCTATACACCTACCCAACTCTTGCATTCTGCTCAAGGATGTCTTCTGTCTACCCACGTTTCTTAACCCTTTCCGTGCCCTAATGATGTACGGTGTGTGCCAGGACACGTGCAGGAGCTCTCACGACGTACGCCTCTGCTCGTTTTAGGGGCGGGAGGTGATCACGTTGCTGATTGCGTACCCCAATAAAGGGGGGGGGGCCTGAGGTCCTGCCCCCTCCCTGTCACATCCAGGCCGAAGGCAGGAAGAGAAACCCCCTCAAGTTATCACTCCGAAGAGCGGTCCCGTGAAGCGGAAGTCCCGGAGGGTTCGTAACCACAGACGTGGCATGACCCTCTGGCACTGAAAGGGTTACGTACGTGTCTTAGGCAGCTCTACCCTGGAAGTTTAGTTGAGAAATAAAACATGGAGAAAGTGACAGGGAACCATGCTAGACCATTAGATTACATCTCATTTTCATATGTGGGTCGAGTAATTCTTTCCTTAACCCTTCATCCAACCTTAGCCCTAACCTCAGTGGTTGTGGGAACCTTAATATAGCGATTTTACAGAACACATACTGTAACTCACATTATTCCAATGCCAAAGTCTAAGACCGGGCTATGGGCTTGATAAATACACCCCATTCTGTGTAAAAATGGCAGTACTTGAAAAATAAAAAAAGATAATGTGAAATGAGCTCCAGTGTGTACTTATTCTATTCATTGCATTGCATCTACAGCTGAGCATAGCTGTATCCAGCTCTTTTTATTCATTTATTCATTTTAAGGTATCCATTTAAATGGTAATGCACACAACCGGCTGAGTGTTGATTCAAGTTCACCTCTTGTCTCATGTTGCCCGAATCAAACATGCTGTCTCCTGCAAATGTGTAAGCCAGTGGTTTCCAACCTTTTTTAGTTAAGGAACCCCAAGTGAAATTCTGAGGAACCTCAAGCCTCTCTAATAGCGTGTCTGAGATCAGATGCATTGTAAGGAACCCCAACCCTCTCCAATAGCGCGTCTGAGATCAGATGCATTGTAAGGAACCCCAACCCTCTCTAATAGTGCGTCAGATCAGATGCATTGTAAGGAACCCCAACCATCTCTAAGTGCACGTTCGAGATCAGATGCATTGTAGGGAACCCCAACCCTCTTTAATAGCGCGTCTGAGATCAGATGCATTGTAAGGAACCCCAACCCTCTCTAATAGCGCGTCTGAGATCAGATGCATTGTAAGGAACCACAACCCTCTCTAATAGCGCGTCTGAGATCACATGCATTGTAAGGAACCCAAACGCTCTCTAATAGCGCATCTGAGATCAGATGCATTGTAAGGAACCCCAACCCTCTCTAATAGCGTGTCTGAGATCAGATGCATTGTAAGGAACCCCAACCCTCTCTAAGAGCACGTCTGAGATCAGATGCATTGTAAGGAACTGCAACCCTCTCTAATAGCGCGTCTGAGATCAGATGCATTGTAAGGAACCCCAACCCTCTCTAATAGCGCGTCTGAGATCAGATGCAGTGTAAGGAACCCCAACCCTCTCTAATAGCGCGTCTGAGATCAGATGCAGTGTAGGGAACCCCAACCCTCTCTAATAGCGCGTCTGAGATCAGATGAATTGTAAGGAACCCCAACCCTCTCTAATAGCGCGTCTGAGATCAGATGCATTGTAAAGACCCCCAACCCTCTCTAATAGCGCGTCTGAGATCAGATGCATTGTGAGGAACCCCAACCCTCTCTAATAGCGCGCCTGAGATCAGATGCATTGTACATTCTACTGTATTTGATACCATTTTCAAATGACCAGAAAGTTGCAGGGAACTCTATAGGGACACCCAGGGAACCCAAGGATCCCTAGGAACCCTGCTCGAAAAACACTGGTGTATGCTATCTGACCACCTTATTACTAACATATGGAAACTCCGGCCGGATCACGGAAGGAAATGAATTACAATCATTACAAGTCTCTGCCCCACCACGCCAAATTACCACAGGAGGGTTATTGAGCTGATCCTAACTCCTATGAATACACGGCAATGCTTAAAACATGTTATAGTCCATTTCTTCCCAACACACATATTCAATAAAAAACATGTGAGATCCAGCATTACATGTGTCAGCTTTTACATCGGATGTTAATGTTGTTCATAGAGATGCAAAATAAGTTTCATAAACTCACAATGATACCTTGAAATGGAAAACCCACCCACCCCCTCCCTCCGCCTCCTCTTTTACTTCTTTCACAGAATGTGTTATGTGGGGTCCCCCAGGAGCTATTATTAATCTATGTGGACATCCTGGTTCCTAAGATATTTCCCTTTTTATGTGCTAGTGTTGCAGTTCCCTTTTGGATTTTCCAGTATTGCTGCTATTCCATCCTCACTCCCATTGGCCCACCGGAAGCCGCAGTGTTATCCGAGTAGGACATGGCAGCATCCTATTGGACGACCCCCGGCAGCCATCTTTGATGCTACTTTTATTTTACCGGCACATAAATAGGTAAAAATCCCTCTGTTCCTATTCTGTAAAAATAAATTAAAAAGTCCAAAAACAGGGGGGGTTACAGGTTTAAAAATCACCATATAATAACAAATATTGAAATGGAAGAGATATTGTCCATTTATTTTCTGAAAAAAATCATGAGTTAAAAAATAAATCCGATATTTGCTACAGTTTTAATATTAATATCGAAGAGACTAAATTCAAGATTGAGAAATTATTGACGAGTGAAACGCAAATGGAAAGGGCGGCAGAGTCGTGGAACGGCCCCCCGGCAGAGGGGGTAGCGACTAATACAGTGAGGGAATTCAAAGATGCTTGGGATGGACATAAGGATCCCATGGGTCTGGGCGTTACAGCACATGGGCAAATGGACGGTGGCCCAGGTGGTTCCTATCTGACGTCACATTGTATGTTTTTAGAAAGTTGTGGACGTGCCAGGCTTAGGCCTCGGAAACAGTAGGAGCGCATGGCGTCGCCCGCGCCTCTACGAGAAGCGATGTGTGGCCTGTAGGATTCCTATGACGTGTACGACAGGGAGGCGTGTCGGAGGCAGGGCGGTGACGTCACGTGAGCGATTCGCCCCCCGCTAGCTGAACCACGCACGTGAACGGGATGTCGCGCGACAGAATCAAAACATGTTGTCTCGCCCCCCCCAAAAAAAATAGTCGGCTGCATCACGCTTCATCGCGCGTATCGTGGCGCGCTCGGTGGCCTGCCTCACTTAGGTCCGGCCTTTTGTTCGCTCGGGCGGTCGCTCACAGTATGGACGCAGCCTAAGAGGAACATTTGGTAATTTAAAGAAATCCTAGAGGTTTGAGAATGTTAAAATCCCCTTTATTTGAGATACAGGCTGAAATATTTATGGAACATGGAATAGAAGATAAATGTTTCTACGACGTTTTGAGGGTACTCAGTTTATCACCATAAGAAATCACTCAATAGACTTCATAGCAAAATGGTTTCTCTAAAAATAAAACAGAGCCTTATAAAAATGCAGCGGAATTTGGGACCGTAGATCAGATTTTGCAAAAGAAATACAAAATGTTAGAAGATAATATCGCTCTGGCCAAGCAGGAGAAATTGAAAGAGAGATAAAGGAGATTATGACAGCGGCTGCTATAGAAACTGGAAAATGTAAGATTTAGAACGAGATTAAACTCACATAGAGGTGACATACAACACAAAAATACTATGAATACATCTCATTTTAACAACGAGGAATCTTTGCAAAGGTATTAAACATTTTACAGTTAAGGATAGAGATAGTTAAAGGTGGAGATGGTGATTTTAAACAAAGGAAACGCAGAACATTCGAAATGAAGGAAATCACAGATATAAGCATAAAAGGAAAATAATGACTAATCCCCCACAAAAAAAAATATCGTAATAGGCGTTTAACGTTTTTTTATAGACAAAAGGCACAGCAATAAAACATTGTAAAACTAAGTCACAGGTATTCACCGCTGAAAGAATAACATTCATACAGTAGCACTATGGAGAAAAAGACTACAAAATCTTAGCAGATACACGGGGATGTAGAAAGACATCCAAAAGAGTAATAAGAAATTAGATAATACAAGGATATTTAATTCCAGCAGTAATGAGCTAATGAAAGAACATGCTATACCTTTTGTTTGTCCCAACAAATGGTCCGAATTCTGCTCAATTTTTATATCTGCCAAGTGCAGAGTAAATGATTACTTCAATATTAGGGGGATACCTTTTTTATTTGGACTACTAATTGATATTATAAGTATAACCCATCTATCCCCACCCAATCGCAGATCAGGTCCCCTAAGGTGTTCTGGGGTCTGGCTATATGTCTGTGTGGTGCATACCTGCTGGCAACAGGAGGGCCTGAGTCTCCTGCGTTGACATGGGGGACAACAGGAACAGGTTACTGGGGTGGATGCCTTCATTCTCCTTCAATGGTGCAGCGCCTCCATCTGTAGTAAGCCCCAGGGACGCGGGGTGGAATTCCTACCACAGAAATCCCCCTCCCAAGGATGAGAGATTCCAGTCTCGCACAAGGTTTTCGTTAAACAGCAGACTCCTTTATTACTCAGTCTCCCGCAGCAGCAGCCAGGTACAGTTGATTTCAATGCCACCGGTTGTTCTCCTTAGTGATGGTCCCTGCCGCCCGTCTGGACCAAAGGGCATCCCGGGTGGGGCTAGCTCTTCCCTCACCCCCTAAGCAGGGTGAGAGGTATTTGGTCCACCTCACTATACTCTATCAGCTCTACACATGAGCTGCTCACTCCTCTCCTCCCTAACACTAACTCTAAACTGTCACACTGACACACTGTCAGACTACTGTGCTAAATAGGAAGTGCACTGCTCTTTATGATCTCAGCAGGCATCGCCCCTGTGTCTCTTGATTGGACACAGGGTCAGGTGACCTACCTCCACCATTCGGGGCAAGTGCATGAAGTGGGGGAAACCCATGATAACTCCTGGCAACCTGCCCTAAGCAGGGATTATACCAGGAGGAGGATAGAACTATAGCCCCATTTCTTACCAGCGCTACATAAGACAATATTTCAAGAGTTTTCTCTTTTCCTGAGGTTTGCAAAGAGTCCAGGAGTTTAACACAGATGTAAAAAAAACAAAAAACATTTCAATTAAAAAAAAAAAAAAACACCAAGATAGCTGTTTCCGGCAGATTCTGTAGGAAAGCAATCGTAGAGAGAATGGAAAATACAACCCAAATACTGTTGCCACAACAATCACAACTGTGCTTACAGCCACAGCTGCTCCAATACAAGAAGAAAAAAATACCCACACGCATACAGTACCACTAGTGGCTGCATATTGTACAATCCTTCCCTAGAGGGAATGCGAAAAATAACCAAAGATCTGCAACCCATGCTGGCAGAGGATGACACACCCAAAAACTTCTTCCCCAAACCACCAATACTTATGTAGCCTAGTGCCCCTGGCTATGTGTTTCCTGGCCCTGGCATGTAAGTCCTGGTAAGTGCAGGCAGTGTCAGGGTTAAATCCCGTCACATGGCCAGGATGTGAGTCCGTTGGCACACTAGCTAGATTGTTACCATAGCCAGGTGCAGGCTGGGTGGCAGTTTGGCGTCATGCCTGGGGGGGGGTGTTAAGGGGTCACACGTGGTATGGTGTGACACCGGGACCTCCTCTAGCACCTGCCCAGTTTGGGGCAGGGTCACAAACCCCTCCCCAGGTATATAAGAGGCTCCCAACTCAAATTTAGATGCGACGATTCCAGGACGTAGCCTGCTCCCCGGGCGGGTTTCTGCCTTACCCCATCAAGGGGTAAGGGGGTGGAGACTAACCTCAAGGGCCTCAAGCTTTTGGGGGGCATAGTCAGGAAATGATACTGTTGCAAGATGCGAGGGAAGATATTATGTGATGGTCGTGTAAGAAGTATCTCTCTCGCATGAGATGGAATCGGGTCCTGGCCCACCAAATAAAAGGTGAACGGTTCCACTTCTCTGTGTCATTACTGGAAAAGGGGGTTCCTGCAGGGGATACTACCTGCATCCGGCAGCTACCCTACAGGGTGGAGGCGCTGCACTGAGGAATCACCGATATGTCCCGTTGCTATTCCCACTACCACCGCAGAGACTCAGGCTTCCTGGCCTACAGCAGGTGAGCTACACAGCACCAGAGCACACGTAACATGCAGATCTCCCTTAAGAGAGGGGAAAGGGTGTTAAACTTACATTCTGGAAACTGCCAAACCTCATACAGAAGTTACTCTAGTGAATAGAAAACATCTTAATGAACTAAAGGACGCTATTAATGGCACAGACCATGCAACCACATACGCTGCAAACTTTGCAAACATATATGCCAAGATCCCAGAGCCCGTCACAAACATAGAACATTCAATGTTAAAGGAACATTGTGCTGCACATCCAGGAATGTGGTGTATATGATTCAATGCAGTGACCAAGAAAGCTACATTGGTGAAACCAGCCCAAAACTTCAAACCGGAAAAAACCTACAAAGACACACAATAACACACCATGAAGAAGGAAGATATTGAACTCCAGTGGGACACCACTTCTCACAGCTAGATCATTCCATAATGATTTAAAAATCAAAATCCGCAAAGGAATGTTTAAAGCTGCAGACCAAGCAATATCCTACGTGTTTTTATATATATATATATATATATATATATATATATATATATATATATATATATATATATATATATATATATATATATATATATATATATATATATATATATATATATATATATATATATATATATATATATATATATATATGAGTTCTTTGTCATCTCAGTTTCCCCTGACCTCACAGGTATGCTCAGCACCATACATACATCAACCATGTAGCAGCAGGTATAATCTCCCAGAGGAGGGGGGAAACAGGGCTACATTTGGAGACGCTGCTGAGATGACAGGACATATTTTTAAGAGCAGCAAGCAACATGCAGCAAGAGAAAGGGGCCAGCCCCTGAGGCTACACCAGGGACCTTGGGCACCCAGCCGAGTTAAGGAAGAGGGTAGTCTCTCTCTGAAGCAGCACCAGGGATGGGATCAGCCTAGACCCTTACCTCAGTAGAGACTGTGTTGGGGCGTACACTGAGGGCATGATACCAGGGAGCGTGGATACCCTTCACCAGCAAAGTACAGACCTATAGTTGAGGTGTATCCTGAGGGCATGGTACCAGGGAGCGTGAATACCCTACTCCAAGCAGTTAAAGGAATCATGGGAACGGGCCCCTTTCAGTTGGTGCTGGGAAACCCTGTGTACCTGTGATTGTGGAACAGTGTGTTAGCCTGTTCCAGGGCCAGAGCTCTAGCCCGAAGTTTAGAGTCTGTTCCAGACTCTCAAAATGGCGTCCACCGCGCAGTGGATATATGTGTGTGTACTGAGGTCCAAGATGACGCTCCCGCCAAGAAACGGGACCACGTGGGCTGCAGTGCAAAATTTGCAAAAATTTGCAGAAACTTGCAGAATCAGTTGCAAGCTTTCGGTGCCAAGCAGAGGATGCCGCCCATTAAGCTGATTGGCCTAGGACAAAGTCAAGTCATGCTACTGATCCCAGCCCCACTGCTGAGATTCATCCAGGGGAGGAGCTATAGAGGAACAGCCAATCGAAGCTGTTGTGCAGGATTGGAGAAGTCAACAAAACAGACCCCAGAGCTCATTCTTCTGTGAGCAAAGCAAGAGAGAGGAGCTGTTACTCACTAGTGAGGCTTCACTACACAATGGCTATCTCTACTGTTGCTGATTTGGAGGTATCCAACTATTCCCTAGTGAGGGTTGAAGGAAGATACCATCTAAGATGTCTGTGCGCACACTGTTGTCTGCCTGGAGGGCCTTTCGGTCTGGAAGCGCGGTGCCAACACTGTGGCACCTATTATCTGCGGCGTGCTAGCCCAGTGCCTGCACAGCTGTGTATGTCCCTAGCGCGAACCATTACCCCGACTGGTACGGCCTCGTTCCCCAGTTTCCAGTCATCATGGATGCTGCGCGCCCGTGTGTCCTTATGAATGTGGGCGTAGGCTCCTGTGGTCCAGTTCCACCTTATACTACAGCCACTACCTCAGCTGCAGATCTTGCTGTGGGCCGTGGGCCCTACAATGGCAGTTGCAGCCTACAATGCTGGTACCATCAGTCCCAAGCTTGGGACCAGTACCTACCGACGATAAGGGTGAGTGGACTGTCCCAGGGGTGTCGGGAGTGGTTCCCCGGGTTACCATGGAGCATGGTGGCTCCTTAAGTATGGTCGCCGATTGACTCACCCTGTCATCGCGTCCTGGCGGAGGTGTCCCCCCTAGATGACGATTTCTACTCTGCGGGACCTGCGGAAATCTCTTACCTGCCCAGCCCAGATGAGTTCCGGTCCAGAGGCGTCCATCCCTGAGGCTGCCAAGGTTCCGGAGCGTCCGACCAGATCTACCAGCCTAGATAACGTCGGAGGTGTCCGTTTACCACCTGCGGAGGCAACGCTGGATGTCTCATACCTTGTTGTGGGTGAGCCGGCCAAGTCTTACTTTGCAGCGGATCTTGACGCGGCCTACTCACTGGAGGCGCCGGTTGTGGCCTCGTCCGGTGCGCAGCTCGGCGACGAGCTTCCGGTCTCACCGGAAGTGACATCACCAATGGCGCCGGGCGGTAGTTACCCCGGTGGTCTCGCGAGACTGTTGTTCCACCGTGACGTCACCAAGATGGTCGTACGGGGAGCCGGTCGCACCACTGCTGAGCTCAGAAGCGGTGCGTGTGGGACTGGTTCCACCAGATGTTGCCAGCCTGACGGTGGCTCCATATGTAAAAGAAGAAGAGAAGTGCATCCCTGCTCCGGTGACACCCCCTACTGGACTAGGAAGGGGACACCGAGCAGCAGCTAAGTTAACTCCCCCTGCGTTAGGGGGGAGGAAGGGAAGCCCCTTTCTGTATCAAAGGATGTGGCTGATCCCCAGTCCCTGGCCTTAGTACTAAGTACCCCACCTGTCACTGCCCCAGTACTGGACTATCAGGACTTTGCCAATGTTTACTCTGCCCCTGCCACTGCCCCTTCATCCACGTGCAGTTCCCAGGGGGTGAAATGTATTGATCCCAGTGTACAGGGATTTGTGGTAACTAAATTTCCTGAGGATGTAGATACTGGGAGATGGCTAAGTGAAAGTTCTGAATCAGAAGGGGATGTACCTGTCGCTAGGTGTGTAAAGAGGCCAGGAAATAGAGGCTCCTTTCAAACATTTAGGAGGTCCTCAGGGTCCCCTGTACCGGCTAGATCTGATACTACTGGATCTGAATCTGTATCGCCCGAACCATGTCCCTGGTGGTACCCCCTGTTCCAGGTTTATGCCCCTGAACTGAAATATACCCGGTTCATTTTGTGCAGTGGTCCCATCGTAGAAGGAGTGTTCACCACCGAGGAGAAGGCAAAAACTCTCTTTAAGAGAGAGAGTGAGATAAAGATGGGAGTTTGCATCCCCAAAGGTTCTCCTAGTCTTAACAGAAAGGCTAATCCAAAGGACCCGGGGTTCTGGTTGTTACCTGGCAAGAGAAGGGGTAGGAAGATAGTAAAATTAAGCAGAGCTGACCGGACTATAAGAGCTAGATTCTGTCAGTCTCACGGATACTATTTCCCGTACGTTCCTGAACCAATTATGCAGGAAATAGTGGAACACCGGTGGGAGTGGTTGCGTTTAGCTGTAAAAGAATATTTACAGCGTAAAACAGGTTATAAAGAGTTCATCACCGAGGCCCTAATATGTTCTATTATGGGAGAGTGGATGATTGTGGCGATAGGGGGTTAATCAGGCCACTAATAAAGGCATTATACCCGGCTGGTTAACCCTAAATCGTGTTGGGACGGAAGGGGTTAACTGTATGTTCACTACACTGTGCAGGGTCTGCCTTGTCATAGCTCACAGGCTTACAATGCTTTGGCCAAAGGGTTAAACTAAATGACCCTTTTTCAAGAGAATATATAAGTATTTTACTGTGTATTTTTGTCATATTGGATGTAGCATTGGGCTTCTCTGTAGCTTGTTGTATACATTTGCCACTCTCAATAGCTCTTCTTTTTGACACTTATATACATATATATTTTGTGGGGGCTCAGGGGTTCCCAAAAATATTTTGCTGGGGTTCTGTGTGTTGTTTGAGAATATAACATGGTGTGTTCCATAGTACCTGTTTCTCCCCACATAGTGTATCTGTTATGTAAGTCCTGTTAAGTCCCAGGCATTAGCAGGTTCATCTATGGGCCAGTGACCCCCCTTCTGCTTCCCTTGAAAGTGAAGGAAGGTAGGTGATGACTCGTGGCCTGTGTACAACCCCTTGTGGGTGGGTATAGTCCATGAGCCCGCACCTTCCAGAGCTTACTAGGGAAGTAGCTAAAAGTTTGGAGTCTAACTCTGCTCCCCATGGAGTAAGGAGCGAGAGTCTTTTCCTCTGCTCCTCCAGGAGTGAGAAAGGAGCCTTCAGTCTTCCCCATTGCAGGGAAAGCATGCTCACTCTAAGCCGGCTGGCCTAGAGACCACCAAGACTGAGCCATGATACTAGGCGAGCACCATCCAGAGTTCCTGGAACCATGGACAGTATGCTATGCTGTAAGAAGGAGCTGCTGCAGGATGAATAATAAAGCTGTATGTCCATTATACCTCTGCCTGGGTGTCAGTTACTGGGCAGGAGGGAGACTGAATGCAGTGATGGGAGCTGATATCCTACCCCTAGGATCCTATCACGGCTGGAGGCGCTGCACCAACGAGTAAAGAACTAAAGACCACCCCAAAAGCCTGTCCTGTTGCCCCATATCATCGCGGCCACATACGTTTCTCCTGACCTCACGGGTATGCTCAGCAGCATACATACACCAACCATGTAGCAGCAGGTAGAATCTCCCAGAAGAGGGGGAAACAGGGCTACATGGGACTTACAGTGTTAAAGGGACAGGAAATCAGAAGTCCCAAGGGACAGGGCTACACAGGTCTGATGCCCCCTGTTGCAATCCATTGCAGAACTCGAGCAGCGAAGGGAATGTTTGTGTATGTTACTTGTGATTACCCAGAAACCAATGTACTGTGTGCATCTTTTCCAGTGACGTCTGATGACAAGCTGGCGCCACCTAGTGGGCAGCAAAAAAATACAATGCAATTATAGAAATACAGTACTGCAAGATACTTCTGCCGAGATGCACTCAATTAACGTTAGGTTAATCGTAATACCTAAAAATTAAAGGGAATGACCTAGAGCGAATCCAGTGCTTCTCCTTGAAATAACATCTGGTTCATTTTTTGTTCCGGATCTTAGTGCTACTGATGAGTGGTGGCATTGCACTGTTAAAGTGTTTATATATTACAGTGAATGTTTTTTAAGTGTGCCTACAGTATATAGTTATATGTTACAGTGAGCCTTTCTCTCTAAGGAAGGTTAGGAAAGGGTTACTGTGGAAGCTGCTGCGAAACACATTGGGTGATTGAGGAAGTGGCATTAAGTCAGGGGCTGACAACTCCAGTCCTCAAGAGTCACCAACAGGCCAAGTATTAGGGATATTCCTGCTTCAGCACAGGTGGCTCAGGGCGAAGACTGGGCCACCTGTGCTGAAGCAGGGATATACTGAAAAAATGGCTTTCTGGTGGCCCTTGAGGACTGGAGTTAGCCACAAGTGAACTAAGAGAACTGCGGGGCCCCTGTAAGAAGGAAAGCGAGCAAAATGTGTGGATTTATCTAGTCAGTATATTTTGGCACTACAAGTTTTTCTTTTTATTCACATATTTGTTGCATGGTATCGAATAAGGCTGCACTTGTGTGATACATTCAGAATTTGCACTTAAGTCCCAGAATTGTATTTCAAGAATTGTCACATTGAAAAATATATAATGACACAATTATCACACCTCGCTTTCCTTACGATCCTATCCTCCCTTCTTTTCCATCTTTTTGCTCCAACATGTTACCTCAATAACAATTTCTCCTCCGTCACCCTACCACAGCTCTTCATATATACACACACACATCTCCTCCTCACTTGGTAAGTTGTTCTGGCAAGTGCAGCTGCAACGGGCCACCGTGTGCATATGAGATGTAAAGTGTACGCCAGCAGGGATACCCATATGCTTCGTTAAACAGATTAGCTTAAGAAAGGTTCTAAAGGTGGAGAGGGCGGGTGCCAGTCGGATACTGAGGGGAAGGACATTCCAGAGGTGCGGGGCAGTCAGTGAGAAAGGTTTTATTAATACGAAATATGAAATAACTTTTCTAAACAAACAAAATCTCACAATATATACATATAATATTTATACTGAAACAATACAGATATAGCATAAAACCAGCTGAAAATGGATCTATTAGCAGAGAAACACAACTGTCAGATTAAAAAAGAAATTAGAGAGTGTGCTGTGCTTCAGTGCCAGGGTAACCTTTGTTTCAAAGAAGTAAAAACACATGGTGCATGGATTGCTGCTTTACGGCTGTGGGTCTCAAACTGTGATCCCTGGACTGCTGGCATCCCCCAAAGAGCTCCGCAGTGGTCCCAGAAAGCTGACATTCATATCTCCTGTTGTCAGTGGTTTCCCCAGCCCCAGTGATGGTCAGGCTGAGTTGTAGATCAGGGATATAGTGTGTGACAGAGCACAGCTAAAGTTATAGATCTGTAGAAATGAACAGAGTTAGGTGTAAGCACGGTGGTCCTCCAAATGATTGTTATTATTGAAGTGGTCCACAAATGAGGACAATTTCAGAACCCCTGCTATATGGTATTCATCTGCAGCATCTATGCTCGGAGGTTTACCATGCCACTATTGGTTAGTGAAGAAGTCTTTTCACATTTTCCCCTGAATTTACATAGTTCCCTACACTTTCAGTGTATAGTCCTCTGTACTTCTGTTTCATTTACGCTGAACTCTCTCATATAAAAATCTTTCATGTCCAGTTTCTGTATTGTCTAAGTAATGGAACCCAGGACATAGTTGCGAAAACATTGATCTCAACATAAATTCAAGGTCAAATGTATTTTATTACATGAATAAATGTCCCGATGTCCTTAGTTCTTTCAAAGCATATATGTTAAAGCAGGGAAGCGCAAACTTTTACTGCTGCGCCCCCCCTGTCTGGCCTGCTCCGGAGCTCGCGCCCCCTCCTACCTTGCAGCTGCGTCAAATGACGGTCCAGGGTCACGTGATGTCAGGTCATGTGACCCGTGCCGTCATTTGATGCCTGTGACGTCACATCACATGACTCCGCGGCATCATTTGACGCTTCATTGCCATGGACATGCGTCACAGCGTCTGAATCCCGGTAAGTTTTATTGTTGCAGAGGCCTCACGCGATCCCCCGGCATTTCATTTAAATGCCTTGGGGAAGAGCGCGGGACCTCTGCAACCGCCTTGCCGTCCCAGACAAATCTGCCCCCCTCCCGCCCCCAGTTTGCTCACCCCTGTGTTAAGGTACTGAAGTATTTCCTCATGAAGCTTTTGATGTAAACCCTGCACAATCTTAGTTGCTTGTGTAACGGTTCGACCCCTACCCAATCTCATATGGGCCCCTATGGTCTAGAAACTGCCCCCCGTTACATGTCAGTGTAGTGTGGTGCACCTGCTGGCTCACAGGACTCCTGAGTCTCCCGCTCGTTGGTAGTGGGGATTTCACCATGACAGGCGTATGAGGTAGTGCTGAGTTCTACTCACAGTTGGTACAGCGCCTCCATCCCTTCCAGATCCCCATGATAGCAGGGAGGAGTTTCTGGAAGAGAACTCCTGGGTGCATCTTCTTCCTGATTAACTCCAGTCACAGGCAAGAAGGGTCTTTGAATAAGGGGCATCTTTATTTGCATCAGGCATGGCAGACTGCCCATCATAGCGGCCGGTACTTAGCCGCACATCATATAGCTGCACATCATAAGGAAGTTCCCTCCTGACTCTGTAATAGAGCCAGGGATATTTCTGCCACCTCTCCCCAGTGTGGGGTCAGCTTGTCACTCTGCCACTTGAGCTGCACAGACTCACAGATCACTTGCACTGTCTGGATCTGATCTGACACACTTGAACTCCTAACTTTAGGAAGTGATGCGTATTATATAGCTTCCAGAAGGCCCACCCCTGTGTCACTAACAGTGGACACAGAGCATGCTGTCACTTCCTTTGCTACACCTTACACATCACAGGGGTTGAGGGCAAACCTCCATGATGACTTCTGGCAAACCTGCCCTCTTAACAGGGATTACTGCACAGAATGAGAGAGGTATGTGAACCCAAAATTACACAGGGCTACACTAGTTTAGATCTGGCCTCTGGAGCTAGACACAAGATTACAAAGCCCAGATTTAGTAATCGGTGCTACGCTTTTGCACAGCTTAAGGTCTATTTACATCAGGTCTTACCAATACCACTGACAAACCAGTAAGTACCGTACTTGGCTACATTTCTAAAGATTTCAATGGCAGAGCTAGTGATCATAGTCAACCCTAACAATAACCTAGCCTCAATTATTAGCATGTTAGCATACGGACATCCAAAATCTATTCCAAACTAGACGTAAATCCTGGTTAAGCCCATTGGTCAGAAAGCTTATCGCACAGCGGATGCTAATGCCACATATTGACTATGGGAATACAGTGCATGGTACAGCACCCCAAACTCACACAGTGCATGGTGCTACACCCCAAACTCACCTCAGCAAGCTTGCATTCTATACAACACAATATGACATTTTGTCTTATTTGGATATGTTAATTGGACTAAGTTGGCTATCCCTAGTGTGACCAGATTTTCAAAATGAAAAACCGGGACACATTTATAAAAAAATTTGTAAAACAAATTACATCACATGACGCACCCCGTTGCCATGACAACAAGACACTGACGTCAGGCGGTGACATGTTGCCATGACAATGTGGCATCACGTGATGCCTAGACGCCATAATGTGTCCCGTTGTCATGTCAACTTGAAGCAGCGTGACGTCATGGAGCGTCTCGTTGTTATGGCAATGAGCATTATGTGACGTCGCGCAGCCATGTTAACGGAATTTGGAGAGGAGGATACAGCCAAAGGCAAGATAAATATATAATAAATAGATCTAAAAAATGTTGTTATCTCCGGGTTAGCCTTCAATAGAAGGTGGCAACCCTGGCTGCAGTGTGTGTTTGTGTGTATAGATGTGGGGGCTGCAGTGTGTGTTTGTGCGTATAGAGGTGGGGGCTGCAGTGTGTGTTTGTGCGTATGGAGGTGGGGGCTGCAGTGTGTGTTTGTGTGTATAGAGGTGGGGGCTGCAGTGTAAGTTTGTGCGTATTGAGGTGTGGGCTGCAGTGTGTGTTTGTGCGTATAGAGGTGGGGGCTGCAGTGTGTGTTTGTGTGTATAGAGGTGGGGGCTTTGTTTGGGCCTTGTTGGCCCAAAAATGCCCAGTTCGGAGGGGATGATTACTACTTCAAAAATGTATTTATTTCCAATTCTTAACATAACACAAACTCTCGTCTTCCCCCCTTCACTCCCTTTCTCACTCTCTCAGCTCCCTCACCGTGTATGTGTGTATGTGTAATTAAAATAATTAACAAATTAAAATTAAATAAATAATTGACATAAATTAAAATTAAATAAAAACAAGTAGGCATTAATTAAAATTAAGACATTTAAAAAATTTGGCATTCCTGACCTTGTATGTATATTACACTTTGCAAAATAGGGTCTCTTGTTCTCCTTGTGGCAGTCAGTGACATCACTGCCATGGAGGGCTGCAGACAGCTTTCCCGGGGCCCAGAAACCACGATTCAGCGGACTTGCGAGAACCCCCCCTTCTCACACACCACCTCACTCTCACCCCACCTCACACTCCCCAGTCACCCTTTCCTTCCCCTCCCTCTCTCTTACACTCCCCAGATGTATTTTTCTCCCCTCCCCACTCAACCTCCCTCCCAATATACGTGCACCCACAGTGACACACACACACAGTGACACTCACACACAGTGACAAACACACAGCCACTTACCTACACACAGCCGCTCCTCATATCTCCTCCTCCTCATATCTACTCATACCTTCCCCTCCTCATATCTCCCCCTCCTCATATCTCCCCCTCCTCATCTCTTCCACTCCCCGCATCTCCCCCTCCTCATCCTCTTCCACTCCCCGCATCTCCCCCTCCTCATCTCTTCCACTCCCGCATCTCCCCCTCCTCATATCTCTCCCCTCCTCATCTCTTCCACACCCCGCATCTCCCCCTCCTCATTCTCTTCCATTCACCGCATCTCCCCCTCCTCATCTCTTCCACTCCCCGCATCTCCCCCTCCTCATCTCTTCCACTCCCCGCATCTCCCCCTCCTAATCTCTTCCACTCCCCGCATCTCCCCCTCCTCATTCTCTTCCACTCGCCGCATCTCCCCCTCCTCATCTCTTCCACTCCCCGCATCTCCCCCTCCTCATCTCTTCCACTCCCCGCATCTCCCCCTCCTCATCTCTTCCACTCCCCGCATCTCCCCCTCCTCATCTCTTCCACTCCCCGCATCTCCCCCTCTTCATCACTTCCACTCCCCGCATCTCCCCCTCCTCATATCTCTCCCCTCCCCTCCTCATCTCTTCCACTCCCCGCATCTCCCCCTCCTCATTCTCTTCCACTCCCCCTCCTCATATCTTTCCCCTCCTCATCTCTTCCACTCCCTGCATCTCCCCCTCCTCATAACATCCCTTCCCCTCCACATAACACCCCCTTCCCCTCCTCATACCTCCCCCCCTCTCTCCCATCTCTCTCCCTTCACCCCCCTCTCTATCCCTTCTCCACCTTCACCCCCCTCTATCTTCTCCCCCTCTCTTCTCCCTTCTCCCCCCTCTCTCCCCTCTCCCCTCTCCCTCCTCTCCCTACCCCTTCTCCCCCCACCACACCACTCCGTTTGCCCTACCCCACACCGGCCCGTTTTTTTACACCCACCAACCCCTGCAGCAGGCCGTTTATCACACCCACCCCCACCCCCCCACGAGCCCGTTTTTCACACCCACCCCCCCCCCCACCAGCCCATTTTTCACACACCCCCTACCAGCCCGTTCTTCACACACACACCCACCAGCCCGTTTTTCACACCCCTCCCCCCACCAGCCCGTTTTTCACACACCCCCCACCAGCCCGTTTTTCACACACCCCCCCCACCAGCCCGTTTTTCACACACACCCCCACCACCCCGTTTTTCACACACCCTGCCACCAGCCCGTTTTTCACACGCCCCCCCACCAGCCCGTTTTTCACACCCACCCCCTATCCACCCCTGCAGCAGCCCGTCTCACACACACACACACACCCCTCCTCTTAGCTCAGCACATCCTCCCCCGGTACTAAGCCGGGGCTCCAACCAATCCCCTGCTTCTACTCTAAAGCCCCGCCCCCTGCATCCTGCTATTGAAAAAGAAAAAAATACTCACGGCCTCCGCATCCTCCTCATGCTGCCCCCGCGCACCGCCGCCGACTCGCCCACAGGACCAGGGGCAAAACCCGGGACATTTCCGGGACAGACCGTCACCCTGGACAGCCCAGAAAAAATGGGACTGTCCCGGCAAAACCGGGACGACTGGTCACCCTAGCTATCCCTTATGTCCAGACATAAGATACATTTTTACTGTTTTACCTTCAAATACTTTCTGAGCAAGTTAGCCAGTCATGTGAGCAGGCTCCTCACCCCTACTATGCACAGCGACTCTGCACTTATCCCCTTAGATCAGCTTCCAGAAGCCTGCTCATGGTTCAAAGATTCAATAGAGAATCTGGTCTCACTTCCTACTCACCTGCTTAAGATCTTTCAAGTCTCCACCTGCTAAATAATTTAAAGCAGCAGTCCAAGCAGCCAGGGTTTTTTTTTGTTTGTTTTCCCCTTTAATATGCACATCAATACAATTCACACAATGATCAGTAATTAGCTAAGTTGCAGATCGATACGTTCTCCTGCGGTCGATCAGCGAAGATTTGGCTCGGGGTTCACTAAATGGCTGTCAGTGCAGCAGAAAAGGACCCAAGATGCAAAGTTCTGTGGGGAAGATCATGTGACCAGGCAGTCACTAGATACAAATCGTGACACGGGGCAGGGCTCAAAAAGGGGTGCGCCAGAGCCAGTTTCAGAAGAGGAAGGAGATGTGACTTTGGAAATGGTTGTTATAGAAACCAAAAATTCTTGGTACATTATAATACGTTAAAAATGTCATTCAGAGTTGTTTTTTGTTTTTTTTAAAGTATTTTCTCATAGTATAGAAATGATTTATCAAAAAAAAAACACGTGTGATATTGCTAGGTCTGCAGCTTTTAACATGTTTGCAACACACAATAATGTTTAACATATCATTCTGTTGCCAGGACATACTTGAAATGAGAGGTAACTCGCAATGTTTTTTTTCCTGGTACAAATATTTTATAAATAAATAAATGTGTAATCATACGTCCCTTATTTTCATTTACAGTCCCTGTAAGGCTAAGTCCGCACTAGCGCTGATCGGGCTTAGCGGGCGGCGCTTGCGGCGGGGACTTACATATATAGATATATGTAAGTCCCCGCTCACGCTGTGCGCGCAGCACTCATGCACACACGCTCAGCCGCTCAGCCGCGATCGACGCTTAGGTAAACAAAAAACCTATACTTACCTGCACGCTCAACTACCCGCAATGCCCCCCCCCCCTCCCCCACGCGCGCGTACAAGCAGGACACCCGGCGCTCATGCTTGGAGCGCTCTCCAAGCATGAGCGCGCTCAGCGCCAGTGGGGACTCAGCCTAAGAGACATTGAGCAGAGGTAAAACCTGGGGAAAGTATTTGGGGAAAATAAACCAGGGCTTTTATTCAGCCCGTAGCTTTAAGGAATACAGTTTAAGGAAGCACACGAATAAACAAACATCCTATCCCTGTGTAAGGGCTAACACACTTTTCCATCCCTCTCTGCAGGGCTGGGAGGATAGGCTCCTTGCCAACCTATGACCCCCAAATGGTACCTTTAAGCAGGGGGCCCTTTATGTCAGTCTCTGGGTTTGGGTTGGTGTCCATTGGGGGGCCACCCTCTAGCGGTTCCAGGGACCACTGTGCCCTGGAACAGGGGTCTAGTTCCTGGTGATCTTGCTGGCAGCACAGTCCGATGCTCAAGGCTCAAACTGGTTCTTCAAGGAAATTAACTCCACGACGATCAATCCTCAAAAAGAAACCAAGTGAGATATCAAGCCTGTCAGGCGCATCAGCTAGTGATTAGTCGCCAATATGCAGTATCCTTTTCAAGCAACGAGACCTCGGGGAGACGAAACCACCACAGAGATCAAGAATATGAACAACAAGCAAGATACGGAGAATAGCCCCATGCTCCTTCCATCTTTAAACCATTGGATGCAAAAAAAGTACAGGGACCAGTCGCTCACAGAGGAGAAGGCGTAGTGTCCAAATGGAAAAATGACTCCTAAATCAAACCGATAACATTATCAATATTTCTGGGGTACATTTGACTCATGGATAGTTGTCACTTCTAAATAAGGCCTTGAATTTTGCTCAGTATGAGAACTTTAAATTGTTTGAAACCATCATAGACTTGAAACATTTGTGAGAAAATTAGTGTTAAAAAAAAGTTTTTCAACAAAGAAGGGGTGGGTGGTGGTATGGTGGAGCTGGGGGTTCATGTCCTGTGGCTGATCGGGCAGTTCCCATTTGTAGGGGGCCGCCCGATCCGCCACTAAGGGACATCCAGGATGTGTAGTTAGGCACAGTTATAAAATAGCGGCATACATTTCGCAGGCACTTCTAACATTGGATCCCACCAAATTAACACAACATTCCCCACCGCAGATGTAGATACATTAATACCCAGGTTATCCGTGGTACATTTAGGGATAACAAACATCACTGGGAACGATGGTTGGGGTGACAAGAGCCTGTACCTCCCACTTAACCCTAAGGACTCATGGCGGGCCACCAGGGTAGTAGTAAGGGTAGTACGGGGTTGGGCCAGCACAACAATGTCTCTCCCTGCAGCAGAAATCGTCACCTCAATCACAGGGGCAATCAGAGTGTCCTGGCATGCAACCTCGCGGGTAGCAGCATGAGAATGTCCCGGTCTCCTAATTACCTTCTTGCACACTCGGCCGATTACCAAAAGCAATGCCGCCACATCCTCCTCCCTCAGCGAAGGATGGGACGTCAGATCCTCAGAAGCAGCATGCACCGCGGCTAGTTCTTGGGCATCCTTGAGTTGCATGTAACGCAGCAGAAATGGATTAACCTCAACGCCGCTCACCATCAAAGTCAGGATCTTCACCAGAACTGGAGTGGATGTGTCGGCCTTGGATGCACGAACGATAGACAGGACCTCGGGAGCAGAAGCAGGGGAAGTACCGGCTGGTACTTCTGTAGCTGATGCACCCACGTTGCATCCCCGTTCCGGAAGCAGGTACCGCAGACTCACTGCAGACATCCTCTGCAGCCGCAGATTCCTCTCGGATGGGCCTGGTTATCAGGGAAGCTGTAGATAACGCTCACCGGGACTTCTCCATACCATGGCTAGCACCCTGGATATAGCGACCTTGTTCCAGCTCCATGAGGGAGAAGGAGATAGACTCGGCACCCTCTACACCAAGCAGCAGGGAAACAGGTGAGTCCAGCATTGGTTTACAGGGTGGAGTATTACTCACACTCCGTGTAGAAGGAAGACTCTCTCTTCAGATAGTAGTCCCACTTGACTCTGCTCCTGAGTCAGAACTCATAGAGTAAAACTCTCTGCTAAGGTTTTGGCAGTAGTCAGGAGTATACACAGTCCTGAGCTGCTCAGTCACCATGTGTCTGTTGGGTGTGATAGCTGCATCCGGCTACACCCCACATCTAAAGCTCTCTCCTGCCTTAAACATTTCTCACTTTCTGCCCCGCACCTCTGGAATGCCCAACCCCTCAATACCCGACTAGCACCCTCTCTATCCACATTTAAGACCCACCTTAAGACACATCTGCTTAAAGAAGCATATGAATAGCACTGGATAATCCTGGACACATGATACATAAAGCTTGGCCCCCTGCAGACGCACTTACTAGAATTCCCTTCTGCTGTCTCTGTACATTCTCCCTACCTACCAATTAGATTGTAAGCTCCTCGGAGCAGAGACTCCTCTTCCTTAATGTTACTTTTATGTCTGAAGCACTTATTCCCATGACCTGTTATTTATATTATTTGTTATTTATATGATATGTATTACTACTGTGAAGCGCTATGTACATTTATGGCGCTATATAAATAAAGACATACAATACAATACAATACAATGATGGTAGTTAAATCAGTGTCTCCTCCCCCTGGTGGATCCAGGAGTCCCAGACATTGCAGAAAGGGCACGGCTATGGCTTTCGCGACAAGCCACACGTTTTGGAAAATTAGAGCTTGCATCCTGCAAACTCTGCACGCGGTTATCCCGATTTTGTTGGGGACTGCTCCCAGACCCCAGGATCCCCCTTTGTTGATCCAATTTTAAGTTGTGTATGCTGGCAGCTCCTTTTTGGGGGTTCTGGCCCCGGGCCAGACTTCCACACCTGGAAGCTCCAGATGCACTATTAGGACAGTAGTTGAGGTCATGCTGGAGACCCCAATCTTGGAGCTCTAGTACTTCAGTGGCATCCCTGGATGCGTTCCGCGTGCCCTTGACTGATACCATGTTTTTCACGCACATCTCAGCCCTGGAACATTCAATAAAGGGGAGTACACGCTGGCGTTCCCTTCTTGGGGGTTCTGGCCCCAGGCCAAACATCCACACCTGGCCAAACTCCACCTGCACTCGGCTGATACTATGTTTTTAACGCACATCTCAGCCCCGGAAAAATTGCAATAAATAGCGGGGTACACATGATAACCCCAATCTTGGAGCTCTAGTCCATCAGAGACATCCCTGGGCGATTACCACATGCACCCGTCTGATACCATGGTTTTCAAGCACATCTCAGACCAATGCAGAGGGACATGGCCCTGATACAGTGGTTTTCAGGCACTTCTCAGATATAGTGGGTGTCCCAGTCTTTTAAATGGCTCTGATACAGTGGTTTGCAGGCACCTCTCAGTACAGCAGCATAATTCATATGCCTCCCAATTTTTCAAAGGTTCTGATACAGTAAGTGCCCCCAATGACTTCTCAGTTTAGCAGCGGTGAGTTTGCACTCGTGAGCTGGATACTACCCCTGCAGCGCTTCAGAGAGCACCTCTGCTTGCAAACAGTTGGGAATATAGTGGCTTGGATAGTGACTGGCCCTTCACTTCTCCTTCAGCATATACCCAATTCCTCATTTCTTTAATGCCTGTCCCTAATTGTCCATCTCAGCAGCACCTCCAAATGTAACACCCCCCCCCTCCACACACACACAAACACACAAGGGAGATCTGTGGTTAATTGTGATGTTATGGTGTTATTGGTGCTGTAGTACTCACCTGTTGATTCCCAGGAGGACTGAGTCCCCGCGATGGTATGGGGAGTAGTACAACAGGACAGGTTTTCAGGATGGTGACGTGCCTCCATCCTGCAGGGCTCTGCCAGGGGCAGAGATTCATCCCCACAGGAAGCTTTGTAGTAAGATAGTCACAGACCAGGAACAGTACAATAGAATTTATTGATGGACCAGCTCACACTCCATATTCCTCTCATGCAAGAGAGGATGCATTTCCCTTGACTAGGCCCCCAGGAGCTTTAGGTCCCAGGGTTAGTTCTTACCCCCTCACCCCCAGATGGGGCAAGGTAGAACCATGCCTACTTCCTAAGGGGCAGGCTACACTGGAACAATCCTACTAAATTTGGAAGGGAGCATCTTTTATACCAGGCAACAAAATATCATCCCAGTGGGGAGACTCGCATGCTGGCCCATGTGAGAGGAGTTTAACCCCAACACTGCCTGCTCCTTACCAGGGCTGATAATGTTAGAGCCAGGAAAACTATATAGCATAGGGCACTTGGCTACACACCTATGATACAAGGATCATTAGTGAGGAACACAGGGAGTGGTAGTTCCGCTCTGGAGTCCTATTTATTGTTTCAAAGCTCAGTAAGAACTTTGACAAAGCGCACACGTGATAAACACGTCAGTGTTTCCTCTACCAGTTCATCTCAAATTTTATCATATTGCCATTGGCCAATAAATATGTTTTCTTAAAATTTTCGGAGCAATCCAGCCTCATCGCTTTTTCTGCAGTGCACCGCTTACCTTTTCCCATGGGATTCCACTTCCTGTGCTCAAGACCACTTATTCCTGGGAATCTCTTCTGGCAACACAGTCCCTCTATGCACAAGAGATCTCGTGCAGTTCAAGCAGGAGGCTTTTCTACCTGTCTGACGAGCCAAGTGGAGCCTGTAGCTGCAATTAACCAGCTCTCTGCTGGATTCCTCAGACCAATACAGGCTTTCTATTGAAGCCCTATATACAGAGGTTCTGCCCTGTCGCAGTTCCCTTATTAAGAAAACATGACAGTAAATACAAATGTTTTGCACTCCTAAGACTAACATTAGCGTTGATTTTATATCACATGCAATAACTGCATCCCCCTTCTGCACTAGTATTGACCAAGTACCCGAGAACATATGGGATATACAGTGCACATAGGCCCTTACAGCAGGTTGTAGCGTGATAGTATTATGGACCATAGCAGCATCACCGCTGAATATATAACCTGTGGTACCTACAGTACAAGTCATACCTGCATGTGCTTCCCAAGCCGACTCATAATAGCGTGATTCTATGAGACATTATGGGGGCAAGAGCTGCGTTACATATATTTATGTAATCATATACGGAAATCTGGTGACAAATTTTTGTTGTGGAATCATGTGCATCATAGCGTATATTCACTACAGTGATGGCTATTAGTGTCCAATTAAATTATCAATAATAAGTGTAACGGTTTTACGGGCCCCCACCCAATCTCACATTGGCCCCTGTGGTCTACTGGCCCCATTACATGTCTGTGTCGTGTGTGGTGCACCTGCTGGCTACAGGACTCCTGAGTCTCCCGCATGATGTTGGTGGGGATATCAGCATGACAGGCATCTGAGGTAGTGTGATTGGAGTCCTACTCACATCTGATGCAGCGCCTCCACCTCATCAGGATCTCTGCTACTGCAGGGAGAAGTGTCTGATGAGGACCTCCTTCGTGGTGCCTCCTTCTGGGTAATGACCACTCACACACAGCAAGGAGTTGGTGAAACTGGGCATCTTTATTAGCACCTGCAGGCAGACTGCCCCTCACAGCGGTCGTCCTAGCCGCTCATCTCCATTTGCTGCATCCCTCTCAGAAGGTCCTTCTCTCTCATAAGAGTGGGATCACCTCTCCCCTAAGGGAGATCACCCCCCTGTGTCAGATCCCTGAACATAGTGTAGGGTATGCTACCAGCTGAATCTGACAGCCTAACTGCTGCAGACACTCCTTTAACCTTGCACTCTGAAGAACTACTGAACAACTAACTTTAGGCAGTGCTGTGTCTTATATAGACTTAGAAAATAGCCACACCTCTTGTGTCACTAATAGTGGACATAGAGCATGTTACCACTCCCCTTGTGTACATATGACACCTCGCCAGGGTGTGAGGGCAAACCTCCATGATTGATGCTGGCAATCCTGCATACTTACCAGGTTTACTGCCAGCATGAGAAAGAACTGAATACCATTTTTATACATGGCTACATAAGCACTTAATGATCAAGAGTGGCAATTGCTAATATACTATATGGTACTGTATGTACGAATACACTGCTTGTGGTACTACCTGCAGTAAAAAGGTTTAGATTTACAACTGGAAAATGCAAGCAAATGTCTTCTAACAAAGCGAGTAATTCATTGCTATATGTTAATTAGGGAGGGTGGGTTTTAGCTACATTTCCAGTGTGAGCACACACGCCAGTGCTCACAAAATGAGAACATATTCATTTGTTACAGTCTTGGCAGGAGGACCACAGTGTCTGCACAAACGTAATTTCAAGCTCCGATGAAGGTTACATGCAATATTCATAAAGTATTTATTTAATTTCTCAGCCAGGGACCCACAGAGCCATGTAGATTGGAAGCAAACATGAATATATGACAGTGTAAGATGTCCTAACCCAATGCTCTGCAAATAAGGTTTGGAAACAGGCGACACTTGCAGCTCTGTAGATATTTAAAGGCTAAAGTTGCTGCCTTTTGTTCTCTTAGGCTGGGGCCATAGAAGGGGAAGCAGGGCTGGACCGCGCTGACGCTGAGGCTCGCCTGCTGAAATCTGCGCGATTTCATGCCCATGCAGGCGAACCAGCGGGCGTGATCGGAGGCGGGGGGAGACTGAGGGAGGCGGGGCAGTGACGTCGCTGGGCCAATCGCCAATGACGCACCGACATCAACGCCACGGCGCCGACGTCACGGCGCCATGACGTTGATGCTGCTCCGTGCTGATTGGATGTTTTCAGCCGACAGCGCTCTGAAAAACAGCTTGGCTGTCGGCTGAAAAATCCAGCGCCTCAACACGCCTGCGGACGCTAGCGTGAGCCCCCTCTCAAGGCATCCTCATTGAGGATGCAGGGGCTCAGCGCGGAGCGTCCGCACGACTCAGCGCGGCCTGTCCTTCTATGGACTCGGCCTTAGGCTACGGCCCCAGTGTCGGCGCTACACGCGTGTCTGCCAGCACGTGCAGCTCTGTTCCCCGGTCTGTGCAGAGCTGCAGCGGGAAAGACGGGGGAGGGGGCGTGGCGGGGGGGGCGGCCATGATGTCACCCGGCAGGTTCGCCCTCATTGGCTGAACCGTCAGGGGGGGTGGCCAGCGCTCCGTTGTCAGTTGGGAAGACAGTTTTACTGTCTTCAGAAAAATCGGCTTTGGGGGATGAATCTCACCACTCTGCTGCTGCCAGATCTCTGTTTGGCGCCAAAAAACTTTTAGGTTACGGATCCTCACATGGTCAGGTAGTCCCACTCTCTCACCCGTAGCGGGTCCGGCCCCATTGAGGGGCGATTCTTGTCCCTGCAGTGTACGCCATGAAGCACGCTGCAGCAGGCAGCGGGGACATAGCCTTAACGTGTTTTGCTACCTTCTTCAAGCTCTCTGCTCCTGCCACATTATCCCCCCACTAACTGGTTGTTCCTCAATGCGACCACACCGGTTCCTCTTTTACTTTCTCTTCCCCTGGAGACTCCTCTTCACTTGGTCCTGTCCTATCCTTGAGCAATAGGACTATTACATTTCCACTTTCAAGTTATCTTTTCTATAGTAAGGTGTCTAAAATGGTACTTCATATTTAAGGTGTAATCTTACTACAGATATTTACATAGGGGCAGAATTATACGTTACTACCTTGCTTGAGAATATCCTGGTAATATTTGCAGCTGCTGCCTGACATTGAGAACACATTCTAAGATTGATATCGACAGTACAAGAAGTACTAAATCCTTTGTTCAGTGACCTGCATAGTGTATCTACTCAAATGCATGACCGTGCATTAGCTATATTAAACATCAGCTGTCATTTACCTGTCCACATTTCCAATGTATCCAGGCCATACTGCAGAGGAAGCATCTTTTCTACATAGGTTAGCAACATAAGCAAATATGAACAATCTATTCTGAATAATTGGATGAGTGGGCGAGTGGGGTGAAGACTTCAACTAGACGTTCAGATCTATTTGGCTGTGTCCGTCTGTTTTTTTTTTTTGTGTTTTCGCGCTCTTCACGGGCCAAACGCCCATACGGATTCTGATGACATTTTGAGGGTACCTTTCTGCCATCCTACTGTAACTGAAATCTGCCAGAAGTTTCAACCAAATCGGTGCAGCCCCCGTCTTGGAATTAGTTCTTAGTTTTTTGTGATAAAAATAAATGGTGCATCTATTAGACCAGGATTCTTGCTTCGAAACATTAGATGTGTTATTTTGCAACGTGTATTACATTTTCAGATCATTTGCTTTAACCGTTTCAGACATTAAATATTTCAACGGTAACAAACAACACTGTGCATTCTAATAGTTACATCACCTAGATCTACATACACGCTCAGACTCCATGAGTGATTTTGGGGCCATGTATATACTTATACATTTTCCACTTCGGCCATTTTAATTCCCCCTTATTTTTAATTATTGTTACTGTGACAGGGCCTTAACCCCTGTCTAAAAGGGTTTCAATAGAAAGTCTGTATTGGTCTTATGAGTCCAGCAGGGAGCTGGTTAATTGCAGCTAGAGACAATTAGAAAGTCTCCACCTGGCTCATCAGAGAGGTAGCAAAGCCTCCTGCTTGGACTGCAGGGATCGCTCTAGCACATGGGAGGTATTTGCTGACAGAGAGGGATCCCAGGGAACCAGCCCCTCTATTCTGGACACAGCGGTCACTGGAACCCGCCAGAGGGTGTATCCCACGGACACCAACCCAGACCAGGACTGGGGGAAAGAACCCCTGGTAACAGGTTCCTCTTTGGACTTTGGGTCAGTGGCTGGTAAGAGGCCTATCCTCCCAGCCCTGCAGATAGGGACTGGGAAGTGTGAGTCAGCCCTTACAGTGGGATAGGCTGTTTGTTCAATTATATGCTGCCTTAAAGCTGTATTGTTTGAAGATATGGGTTAAGTAAAAGCCAAAATTTATTTTCCACAATATATGTGTAGCGGGCTACCTTGCAGCTTGGTCTTCTCTTGTGAAGACAGTAACTCTGCTTCAGCGGTAATGGCTTCTGTACCTTTTTTCCATCAATGTACTGTACATTCAGAGCTTGACATTTGCTGAAATTGGACATCCACAAGTTGTGTCAGCTATCATCAATGCAAGCGGCTCCTTTACTCTGTCAGCAACTGGGAAACTTGTAGATGAGATGACCTCCATTATCTGGTTCATTATTATCTTCTCTTGGCCATTCAACATACTAAACGCAGAGGTAGCAGATTCTACATCCACATTTGTAGAACATTCTACCTTTTCTGTCTTATCCGAAAAGGCTTCTTCTGGTTTTGATTTTTCTTCAGTGGGAGCCAGAACCTCCTCATCAATAGATGCCTGAGATCAGGGGTGCATAAACTTTTGTCTGCGCCCCCCTGCCTGCTCTCTCCCTTCTGCTCGCCTCCTCCCCCCGCCCCCCTTACCATGTCTCCGGCGTTTCTGACTTCACATTGCCATGGCAACGCAACGTCATGTGACCCTGCAGCGTCATGTGACACTGCATTGCCATGGCGATGCAACCCCATGTGGCATCGCACTGTGGTAGTGCCTGAGACAATGGTACTGGGCACACACACTCACTGTTAACAGCTTCTGCATCTTTTTTTTTAATATCAAATTTTTTATTGGGTTTTTTACCAAAGGAGTATATCCCAATACCAGGGGCATTCTTGGGGAAGAGGTACATATGAGTCTCAGAAAATGGTTTAACAGTAAATCTCAAACATGAATACCTTTCGGCGTATGGAAGTGAATCGCGACTGGCATTTGCCCGGCAAAACCTCACATGGGTTTTCCGTCAGGCTAGAGCTTGGCCCCTGCCCCTGGAAGAGGCTATATTAATGTATTTACAGTCTGTCGTATTTCCCTTGGAGGAAACCAAGAAAAAGAGAGAGAAAGAAGGGAAGGATGAAAGAGAGAAGAAGAGGGGAGGGGAGCTGGGGCATGACATAGGGACTGGGAAGGGGAGAGGGGGTGGCCTCCTCCCCCCCCCCCCGTCGGGGACCCCCCCGAAGCCGGGGCGAGGCCGCACACGACCATGACCGGACCAGACCCAGGAAACCGAAGGCAAGGCCCAAAGGACTTCCCCCCGGTCATCCGCGAGCGGCTCATCCATAGGGCCAAAGATCCCAGACCCTCTTAAACTGTTCGGTCCTTTGGTTCAAGAGAACCGTTAAGTACTCCATGAGTTTCACCTCATTCACTCGTCCAAAAAACATTTGTTTTGTCGGGAGGTTAATTTTCTTCCAGCAAGCTGTAAGCGAGCAGCGCGCTGCTGTGAGTACGTGCGCAATCAGGCCTCATACGTCTCTCCCCTGTCTCTTGGAGCGATACTTTGGTCCGAAGGGGGAGGGGAGATATTATCGGGCAGGACAGGACTGGGGGCCATGAGGTGCACGTGGAAAATTTGGGCAAAAACAAAAGACAGGCACGGACAGGCATCCTCCCCTTCCATTCTCACTCCCATTTTTGGGAACCCGGAGTTCACCCCGGGATGCGACCCTAAAGATTTTGCGCAGTTCCGGAGGGCTAACATACGAAAAGCATCAGACCTACTGAACGAAGGGTCGGTGATGGCACTTGCGGAGCTGCAGGAGAAGCACCAACAAGTGAGATTCCCTCTGTATGGGTTCTTCCAGATCAGACATTTCCTTCAAACAGTATCTAAAAAGTCTAAGTTCAATGGCCCAACGCCCTTTGAAAGGGTTTGTGGAGTCCAGCTGTACCAGAGGGGTCTGATCTCGGAGATCTACTTGGAGCTAGCACGGTCCAAGATACCAGCCAACCATAACTATATGATAAAATGGGCTGAGGACCTCAATTTGGAAATAGATATAGATGACTGGGAGGACATCTGGGAGGCAGCAGCTAAAACCTCAATCTGCACAACCATCAAGGAAAACACCTACAAAATCCTATTCCAGTGGTACCTATCCCCGAGTAGGCTGAGCCATATTTTCCTGGGCCTCCCCAACCACTGCTGGAGGGGTTGTGGTCAAGGTGGAGACCTGGTCCATATACTGTGGACGTACTCCAGGGTCCAGACATTCTGGTGCATGGTCCGAGGCCTGATAGAGGAAATTTCCGAGGAGGAGATCCGCCTGGATCCGCTGACGTTCCTCCTGGCAAAACCTACGGAAGTAGCCTCTGCCCCTCATAAAAAAGCTTCCGCCTCTTTATTATGCTCACAACGCGTCGCTTGCTGTTGCAGCTGCGGAAGACAATATTCCTCATGCTGCTCTTGTAGCCACTGTTTATATTTGAGAACATGGGGACATGATTCTTCTGTGTAACCGGGTTCAAGGCAGGCCCAGTATACCAAATCCTCAGATCATCACCTGGTCTCATTATAGATGGCGTGACTCCAAACTCCTGGTCACCGACACCAGGATTACGGGGTCCAGCGCTCTGGACATATGTTGCTTATGCGGTTTTAATTTGCAGGTATTGCTCTTTTCCCGGGGCCACATATGAGTCATCCTCATCATAAGGCCTAAAAGGACATTTTCACATGGTTAATTGCATTGTAAAGCAAACATTTCCTGTTGGCCATTTTGAAAACCGTTTTTTTGTTTGTTTGTTTGTTTGTTTGTTTTTTCACACCCGGCGCGGCAGACTTTACTCCCAGACCTTGCTAGTCGCATTTGCCTTAACCAGCACAGCGATCTACCTGGCTTTGTGGCCTTTATACTTTTTCTTCTACTAACCCCCAGAGGCATAGAATCCCACCACCTATAGCGGCATGGCCTCACGTTAGGGTCAGTAAGAGCCCACACAATAAATTTAAGGCTTTAACAACCCCTTTGGTGGATTATTTCTCCACGACAAAGTATTGAACACACTGTCCCTTTAAGGCAAAAAAAACTACAAAAGAAAACCCTACTCCACGGTTGGGAGTCTAACTATACAGACATGTCCCTAGCTAACCAACTGGGTAGCTAAACTAATTCCAGTTTTAAACAATATACACAAATATCTGTAATAAAAAAAATAAAGTCCTTATCTGGGTTATCTCCTGGACTATCCCAAGAGAGTCCAGGAAATCACTCTGGATACTGTGACTCCTTGTAGAAAGGACAGGTCTGCTCCCTCAGCAGTGTGTGGAGGTTTCTGGTTGTGGGTCCCAGGCGGGACCAGCTCTGGTATCTTGCCGACAACCTTAAACACCCTTTGCAATCAGCAGCATCCCAGGTGAAAAGGGAACAGACGGTGAGGAAGATACTGACACATCTGACACCTGAGACCCTGACGATCTCCTAAAGGAGTGGTATGACCCTCCACTTCCAGGTCTCTAGATACATCTGGACACTGGAATGTCTCCCTCAGACTCCTCAGAACTCCAACTCACCCAATATCCCACATTTGTTTCATCAGGGAACTTTGTTAACACAAACGGCGTAACAGTAGGGTCTATATACTTTACCCTCTGTGAACTACAGGATGAGGATGAGGCAGTCATAGGGGCAGAATGGGCCTAAGCAAAGTCCTTACTGTCCAGCACAGGGGTAGTGGAAGATAGGGCATTAACCACTAGGGGCTGTGACTGGGGCTTTAGCAAGTCCATAAGCTGTTCTCTGGAAAGGGGCTTCCCTTTTCCTTTAACTGGGGACTTCAACTTGGATTCAGCAACACGATGGCCTCTTCCCATTTCTGCAGGGGGCGGTGTCGGTACTGGGACATGCTGCTCCTCTCTTGGGGAAGTACTGTAGCCTTCACCAGGCAGGTGACATCATGCGGGCACATGCCCACACTCACCACAGCTGGAACCAGCGGTGGTGTGACTGGCTCCACGGGCGCCATCTTGTGACGTCATCCACGAGCGACAATCTCGCGAGACCACCGGGGCAACTCAAGCCCGGCGCCAGTGATGACATCACTTCCAGTAAGAGCTGCGCAACGGACGAGGCCGCACCCGGCGCCTCATTCAGGTAGGCCGCAACCAGATACATAGGACCTGCGAGTCTCCCTTCACGGCGTATACAGCTGGTAATAAGATTGGCCGTACATTACGATTGCATATTCGCTAGTCCTCTACTTAAAAAGAAGACACCGCGTCTGTTTTGCACCAGTCTTGTACTACTGCACCTGTACAAATAGAACCTATGAATATTAATTATATTACTAGTTATAATTGGGTTGATGTCCTGATTAAGTCCGCGCTTATAGTACCGGAGACGTGACGTTGTGTCAAAACAAATGTATTTAATCTGTCGCGTACGCTTATAGTAGGAGCGACGGCGCAACAAAGCGATGGCGCAACGGAGTGACGGCTTGGTTGCGATCGCTGGAAGTCAATGAAAATTGATTTTTCAGCGACTGCGGCGTGACATCAGCGGCCACATGAGCGGTTCAGCCAATGAGGGCGAAGTGCTCATGGCCATTCCCCCCGCTCACCTTCTTTTGTCTCTAACACTTAGGGTTGCCAGGTTGCTTCTCCAAAAATACTGGACACAATGGTGAAAGATGTGATGCTCTCGACACACACACACCTCTCCGCTCCATGTTGTTTCCTCCTCTCTTTGGCACCAGGCTCCTGACACCTTCTCCTGATTAGCTGCATTACCCATCAGCAGCCTATCAGGATGGAGGAAGCTGCTCAGCCCCCTAGCAGCAGCCCTGCTCTCTCCCTGTTCAGGGAAATCCCGTTGCCCCCAAGCCAGTCAGGTCACTATATCCAGAGAGATAATACCGGTATAAACATACACGCCCAGAGAGGTAATACCGGTATACACATACACGCCCAGAGAGGTAATACCGGTATACACATACATGCCCAGAGAGATAATACCGGTATAAACATACACGCCCAGAGAGGTAATACCGGTATACACATACACGCCCAGAGAGGTAATACCGGTATAAACATACACGCCCAGAGAGGTAATACCGGTATACACACACACACCCAGAGAGGTAATACCGGTATACACATACACGCCCAGAGAGGTAATACCGGTATACACACACACGCCCAGAGAGGTAATACCGGTATAAACATACACGCCCAGAGAGGTAATACCGGTATACACATACACGCCCAGAGAGGTAATACCGGTATACACATACACGCTCAGAGAGGTAATACCGGTATACACATACACGCTCAGAGAGGTAATACCGGTATACACACACACGCCCAGAGAGGTAATACCGGTATAAACATACACGCCCAGAGAGGTAATACCGGTATAAACATACACGCCCAGAGAGGTAATACCAGTATACATGCGCAGAGAGGTAATACCGGTATACACACACGTCCAGCTTTACCTCTAATATTTTACTGGACAGAGTGTCCGAATACAGGACAGTCCGGTTCAATACTGGACACCTGGCAACCCTACTAACACTATAAGAAAAAATCGCTGCTGCTACGGCGACAGATTACATCACGCCGTCGCCGTAGTAAGGACTATAAGCGCGGCCTAAGTCACAGGGCTCTGCACGTAACTTTCCAAGCGGCTGAATGAACAAATGTACAAAGTACATTTGCCAGAGGTGCCCAGTAACATCATTTTATATGTATCTAAAAGACTTGCCATTCAACCTTCTGGAAGCCTTCATAACATCTGTACCATATCTCTTAATCCCCTTAGATTTATGGGGAGTTTCACTGTGTATTGTATTGTATGTCTTTATTTATATAGCGCCATTAATGTACATAGCGCTTCACAGTAGTAATACTTGTGGTAATCAAATAAATAACAGATAATATAAATAACAGATCATGGGAATAAGTGCTTCAGACATAAAAGTAACATTAAGGAAGAGGAGTCCCTGCCCCGAGGAGCTTACAGTCTAATTGTTAGGTGGGGAGAACGTACAGAAACAGTAGGAGGGAGTTCTGGTAAGTGCGTCTGCAGGGGACCAGGCTATATGTATCATGTGTTCAGAATGTTCACAGTGCTATTCGTATGCTTCTTTAAGCAAGTGTGTCTTAAGGTGGGTCTTAAAGGTGGATACAGAGGGTGCTACTCGGGTACTGAGGGGAAGGACATTCCAGAGGTGTGGGGCAGTCAGTGAAAAACGTTTAAGGCGGGAGAGGGCTTTAGATACAAAGGGGGTAGAAAGAAGACATCCTTGAGCAGAACGCAAGAGTCGGGATGGTGCATAGCGAGAAATTAGGGCTGAGATGTAAGGAGGGTCAGAAGAGTGTAGAGCTTTAAAAGTAAGGAGAAGAATGGAGTGTGAGATGCGGGATTTGATCGGAAGCCAGGAGAGGGAATTCATGAGGGGAGATGCTGAGACAGATCTAGGAAAGAGTAGAGTGATTCTGGCAGCAGCATTTAGGATAGATTGTAGGGGAGACAGGTGAGAGGCAAGAAGGCCGGACAGCAGGAGGTTACAGTAATCAAGACGGGAGAGAATGAGGGCCTGAGTCAGAGTTTTAGCAGTCGAGCAACAGAGGAAAGGGCGTATCTTTGTTATATTTCGGAGGAAAAAGCGACAAGTTTTAGAAATGTTTTGAATGTGAGGGGAGAATGTGAGAGAGGAGTCGAGTGTGACCCCTAGGCAGCGTGCTTGGGCTACTGGGTGAATGATCGTACTTCCAACAGTAATGTGGAAGGAGGTAGTAGGGCCAGGTTTGGGAGGAAGTATGAGGAGCTCTGTTTTAGCCATGTTGAGTTTAAGGCAGCGGAGGGCCATCCAGGATGATATAGCAGAGAGACATTCAGAAACTTTGGTTTGTACAGCAGATGTAAGGTCGGGTGTTGAAAAGTATATTTGTGTGTCGTCAGCATAGAGGTGATATTTAAACCCAAAAGATGTTGTTATTAGGTCACCTAGAGAGAGTGTGTACAGAGAAAAGAGAAGAGGTCCCAGGACAGAGCCCTGGGGTACCCCCACAGAGAGATCAATAGAGGAGGAGGAGGTGTTAGCAGAAGAGACACTGAAAGTACGATGGGAGAGGTAGGATGAGATCCAGGATAGAGCTTTGTTCCTTATACCAAGAGTATGGAGAATATGAAGGAGAAGAGGGTGGTCCACGGTGTCAAATGCTGCATAGAGGTCGAGTAATATGAGCAGAGTGTAATGACCTCTGTCTTTGGCAGCATGGAGGTCATCAGTTATTTTAGTGAGGGCTGTTTCCGTGGAGTGAGCAGTGCGGAAGCCAGATTGTAGAGGGTCTAGGAGAGAATAGGTGTTGAGAAAATGGAGCAAGCGAGAGAATACAAGACGTTCAAGGAGTTTAGAGGCAAATGGCAGGAGGAAGACAGGTCGATAGTTAGAAAGACAGGTAGGGTCAAGCTTTCGTTTTTTCAGTAATGGTATGACTGTTGCATGTTTGAAGGAGGATGGAAAGGTTCCAGAGCAGAGGGAGGAGTTAAAAATGTGTGTGAGCGTAGGGATTATAGTAGGAGCAAGAGGTTTTAGAAGATGGGAGGGAATGGGATCAAGAGGGCAAGTGGTAGAGGGAGAAGAGGCGATCAACAGCGACACATCCTCCTCTGAGACAGTGGAAAAAGAGTCAAGGAAGGCAGGAGGAGAGTTAGGAAGAGGTGTAGGATGGGAGGAAGAAACAGATGGGATGTTCTGACTTATGGATTCCACCTTTTCCTTAAAATAGTCAGCAAAGTCCTGAGTGGAGATGGAGGAAGGAGAGGCAGCTGAGGGTGGTTTGAGTAGAGTATCAAAGACAGAGAACAGTCGCCGTGGGTTAGACTTGTGGATGTTGATTAGTGCAGAAAAGTAGGCTTGTTTAGCTTGCGAGAGGACAGAGTTGAAACAAGATAGCATAAATTTGTAGTGAAGGAAGTCCTCCAGAGGCGTTCAGAGGAACGAGTGGAGGAACGCAGCATGCGCGTGTGGGAATTTAGCCAGGTTCTAGGGTTAGAAGGGCGAGGGCGGCAGAGAGAAAGCGGGGCATGTAGATCAAGAGACGAGGACAAGACAGAGTTGTAGTTCACTTAGCTGCCTGAAGGACTGCAATTAAAACTAGCAGGGCAGACAGTCCAATGGTCACTGGACAGTCCTCCGGGGAGAAGATTTGACCCACAGACTGGAGGTTAAAGATCTGCACTTCTTCATGTGTTAGTTAACATCAGTTGGTTGAGGCTTCCTCTCTCTGCCATACAGTACTTTAGCTAATGGGCACCTTGCTGTTATGTAGTGAGGCAAGCCATGTGTTTCGTATACCGCTGCTTCATCCTAATGATTAGTAATTTGCTGATCCATCTGACCCTGCACGGGGACTTTATTCTCTTTCCTAATCATTTTGCTATAAATTACATTTCAAATACTACTTAAAAAAAAAAAAAAAAAAACATCCTGGATTTATTTTAATTCTTTTATTCATTCTCTTGTTCTGTTATTGTAATTGTATTTGGTAACATTTGTTACAGTCCTTATAATATTCAAGTGACATAGATCGTAAGCTCTTCGGAGCAGGGACTCCTTTTCCTAAGTGTTACTTTTATGTCTGAAGCGCTTCTTCCCTTTATGTGCTATCTGTATTATTTGTTATTTATATGATTGTCCCGTGTATTACTGCTGTGACGCGCTATGTACATTAATGGCGCTATACAGTATAAATAAGACATACACACATCTATCCCTTCCAACTTCAGTAATCTGAATATCCCCTTCCTTACCACACCTCTGTGAAGTTATTCAGCACTGTTGGTTTTAAAGTGTTTATTTTTATTTAATACCCATTTATATACACTGACAATGTGCAGACGATATTCGAAACTCAGGGAGCGCAGGTTTATCATCACCAAAAAAAGATAAGAAATAAAGAAACACTTTATATAGTGCAATACATTTCTACTTAAATCATAGTATGAAATAAGTAGCTGGGGAGATACCCTCACATGGCCCCAGTGATAAAATAACTAATCCAAACTGGGGTAAGATTACATGGTGTTTAAATGGAACAACTCTTTGGAAGAAGGTGTCTTCTATAGGATGGGTTGCAGTATAAATCTCAAAAGGAAAAGAGAGGTACACACACACAGGGCAGACAATCCCAAAATATTTTATAGGCACCATTTTCCAAAGAGAGTCGTTCCATTTAAAAGCCATCTAATCTTGCCACAGTTGGAATACACTATTTTATCACTGGCCCATGCGAGTGTATCTCCACAGCCATTTTTTTTCATACTGCGGTTTAAGTAGAAATGTATTGCACTATATAATATGTTTCTTTATTTCTTATTTTGTTGGTGAGGAAAACCTACGCTCCCCGACTTTCGAATATCTACTGACCTGAGAGGACTATTGGAACAGATTCCTATAGGATTTTTGAGCTGCATTTTTTCACATAATTACTCACTTTATTTTCACATGTATTCACACTATTTACTATTGAATTTATATATCTGATAAAATGTTATCAGATGCGATTTCCCAGTGTGTTCACTTATCATTTACTCACTCAATATCCCTTGTTTTCTCCATTTAATATATCACTTATGTTTAATCAGCTTATCATCTTGTATTACTTTTTTTATGGCTGCTGTGTCAATAGAGGCGCCAGTACCCGGGCAAACATCAAAGTAGAATAAGTCAATGTGTTATTATAAATCCTTCTTACAAGAACAGATGAATTTACAAAACATAAATCACCCCGATTATAAATATGATACAGCCCAAAATGTATGACTCAGTCATTTGCACGAGAAATGGTACAAACAAGAGATGGCCCCCACGTGGGGTTGCAACAGAAGAAGTATGGAACATTATTGTATACAGGCATACCCCGGTTTAAGTACACTCACTTTAAGTACACTCGCGAGTAAGTACATCTCGCTCAATAGGCAAACGGCAGCTCACGCATGAGCCAGTCAGCACGTCCTGAACAGCAATACCGGCCCCCTACCTGTAACGAAGGTGTGCGCAAGCGGGGAGACTATAGAGACTGTTACAAATGCCTTATTTACATCTATTCTGCACGTATATGATGATTGCAGTACAGTACATGCATCGATAAGTGGAGAAAAGGTAGTGCTTCACTTTAAGTACATTTTCGCTTTACATACATGCACCGGTCCCATTGCGTACGTTAATGTGGGGTATGCCTGTATAGATCAATGTTTTGGTCCCAATCACAGACCTTACTCAAGGCAACTTACCCCCAACAATAGTACCCAGAAATATAGCCTATAATACCCATAATGCACAGCATTACGTGCAGAGACAAAAAGAAAAGGTGTGGGGACTGGTGCCAACAAAGAGTGAATCAAGTGGAACATTGACTTCTGTCAACGTGTGACAATATCTGCAGCATGTGTAGGCATAAGGTAAAGATGTTAAAAACGAATGTAGTAACGCATCTTTAAAGAATTAGCTCCTAATTGTGTAAACATGGATCTGAAATATAGTACTAGTACTGATTACGGTGTGTGCAAATCTTCCACAGTTTATCAATCCCTGCTGGTTACCGTGCACAGGAGAAGCAAACAATCCATACCATTTCTAAGTACTTCATTAGGTTTAGCCGAGTCCCCCCTTCTTACCTCCGGTGCGGGGAGACTGCCTGGCTGATCGGAGGCCATCGAAGGTCCGCGACGATTAGGAGTGTGGGGGTGGCCATCTTAGGCGTTTCGCATGCGCAGTATGATGAGGCGCGCATGCGCAGTGGCAGAAGTGTGGTGGCCATTTTAGGTGGCTCCGCATAGAATACTGCAGGACTACTAGTCCCAGGATCCTCTAGGAGGAAGGGATTACCTTTGGCGCGCAAACACCCCATGAGGTTGTCCAGACGGAGGAGTCAACAGAGCTGGTAGTGTCCAGGGAGCAGTGCTTCCCTGGACTAGGCCTACGCTTACCCCTTGGGCCCCAGCTAGGCCCTGAGTCACTCCAGAGAAGTGTGTAGGGAAGGCCCCAGATAGGGACGCGGTGTACTGCTGTCTGGGACCAGGCCACAGGCCCATAGACAGTTTAGGTGACACCCTACAGCTGGAGCTGGCCCCACGAGGTGGATCTGGACTCATAAAGAGTGAGGGCGTTGGTGTTGGGGGCCCCACGTCATGGGACCTGACTGATCCTCTGACCGTCGGCGACACCTGGGTACAGGAGTGTCCAGGGAGGTATAAGTGCAGCAATGATTCACACAGGGGGTAGCGCTACCTCACTCTTGGGTGGGACTGTTCTATGGACACCGGGTGTTTAGGTGCCTAGGGCAGCCTCAGTATTTTGGGGGTACCACACCAGGGTGTTGGGTATTGTGTTGCATATTACCTTGGGACATTATATTGTGGATGTGTTATTGTATTGTGTGTTATAGTAAAGAAGTTATATTATACTCAGTGTATAGTAGTTATTGAGTCCTATGTGGGACCATCCCGTCCTGCTAGAATGCCTCATAGGTGGAGGCGCTGCACAGAACGGAGAGAGAAAGATCACCCCAGGCTCCAAGAAGCGGAGGCTTAGGCCTCCTGGGCGCCAACAGGTACAGCAACACACGTAGTTCCTATAGCCATAGGGAAAGGGGGCTGCATAGGTAACATCATGGGGGAGTCTCAGTAAAGAGTGTAATAATGTATTAGACACTTATGCCCACAAGTCTATACGTTTATCAAGTACAACAGCAGAACGGCTGCTCCGTAGAACCAATCCCCGTGGTTACAAATGTAACACAAAGGAAGACACATACAGGGGGTTCCTCGCTATCCAACGTCGCGCTTTCCGACGGATGCCTTATCCGACGTTTGATAATACAGTCCACTGGACGCATTATCTGACGTTGAACCCGCTTATCCGACAATCACCGCTGCCGATTAACATGGTCCCGCAATCCGACGGTCCGTTATCCGACGGCGGTTTGCGGGACGCATTTCGTCGGATAAGCGAGGACCTGCTGTATAGATAGCCATGCAGCATCCAATTGTTAATATTCTTCAACAGATTACTATGTTTCACCGAGTGGGAGAAGTGTGATGCTGTGTCCGACAGTCACCCACACACCGGTCTACGTTTTATAATCCAAGCAAATAGCCGCCTTTCTCTCATATGGTTAACGGGTCTGTGGGTGATGTAAGCAGAAGTCCAGGAGACTTGGAGTTGGTGAAATAAGTAAAGGCTTTTACAGCTTTCCAAAAGACTGACCAGCACAAGGAAGTCTATTTATGTACTGTATATACAAAGTGGGTTAGTGGGTTTCCCTTTTTCTCTGGCCATACCCAAGATCTGCACTCAGCCTCCGCAGCACAGCTTTCTCCTCCTAGCAGCAGTCAGTGTGCTCCAGCGGTCTTGGCTTTTTAAAGGCCTATGTGACATGCTTCAGCTGTACTCGCTAAGCACCTGTCTTTACTAGGCATGGGGTTAACCGCTCGCTGTCCGAGGTCCAATAGCCTTGGCTGTTAGTATGCGCGCCCCTGCTACAGGGTCATTGTTATATACACTAGTCATAATGTAAATCCTATATCAACAAGACGCAAAATATACCCGGGTGCAGAAAGGCACTGACATGTATCAACTCCATAGTATCAAGAACAGGCTCATTGCACGTGTGTTTCTGTTCCCGGGAATGAGTAGTTTCAGCCGGTATGTTTAAATTCTGAAGCCACCGCTCTTTGTAGTTTCCGGGGGGAGAGGTGGAGTTCTTGTGATGTTGCATCGTGTGTAATCCTTTAATTGTGGATACGGCACCTCTGATATGCAACAGTTTCAAATAATTTCCACCATGACTGGACACCCTGTGCCATGTTGTCATATTTCACGAGTATACTTCGGAAAGTGTGAGACTGTTGAAACAGGAGAGGTCTAGAGGACATGATTATATCAGAGTTAACCTCTGAATAAATATATTGTACTAGCTGATATACCCGGCGTTGCCCGGGCGTGGAAGGGCAGGGGGCATGGAGTGGAAGGGCGGGGGGGGCAAAGGGCAGGGAGGGGGGGGGGCAAAGGGCAGGGAGGGGGGGGGCAAAGAGCAGGGAGGGGGGGCAAAGGGCAGGGAGGGGGGGACAAAGGGCAGGGGGAGGGAGGGCATGGGGGCCAGGGGCAGGATGAGGGAGGGCAGGGGGGTCAAAGGGCAGGGGGAGGGAGGGCAGGGGGGGCAAAGGGCAGGGGGAGGGAGGGCATGGGGGCAAAGGGCAGGATGAGGGAGGGCAGGGGGGTCAAAGGGCAGGGGGAGGGAGGGCAGGGGGGGCAAAGGGCAGGGGGGCAAAGGGCAGGGGGGCAGGGAGGGTAGGAAGGGCAAAGGGCAGGGTGAGTGTTGGACGCATTAAATAACCCATTCCCCTGCGTTTACTCACCTTGCACACGGCCGCGCTCCTGTTCCTACGGGTACCGGCCGCCCTCCTCCTCCACCTCGCGCTCCTCAGCGGAGAGGCTGAGACGCTCCGGTTAGGAGGTGCTGTGCCTTTCGCGGGGAGAGGCGGAGACAGCTGAAGGAGCGCCCTGTGTGAGGAGAGACGCACAGTGCGTGCTCTGTGTGTGTGGGTGGGGGGAGGTGGGAGGAGGTGGGGGGAGCGAGAGCGCCGGGTGAGGGAGTGGCCTATGTGTGGTGAGAGCCGTGGGGAGGTGCCGCTGTGTCCCGGGCGCTCGCTCCGCTCCCCCGCTGACTGTAGCGCCGGGGGGGGGGGGTGAAAGCGGGGGAAACAGGGAGACACGGGGAGAGGAGGAGGTGCGCGCGGGTCACGATGACTTGGAGGCTGATGTTCGGGGAGGAAGAGGCGGAGCCTCCGGGACCAGCAGGTAAGAGAGCGGGAGATGAGCCTCCGGGACGGCGGGTAAGAGAGCGGGAGATGTGTGTGTCTCTGTGTGTCTGTGTGTGTGTGACCTTTGGCCCGTCACTCCGCCTCAGGCCAATGAGAGGTGTGCGGGGGCGGGCGGGCCAAGGGACCAATGAGATTTCCCCTAGGGACACAGGACATTCAGACAGGCATACAGTGCTTTCACTAATATAGTACAAAATTGGGGCAAGTGGGGTGTTTTTCAGGGAGATGGGAACTATTGCAGGTACTGGGCTTACATTGACACGTACCCACATAGCCTAGCCTTTTTGCCCTTAATATAATCACCCCTCACAAGTCCCAAATGCTCACTATTTCGAGGAAAATCTGTTCAACAATTATAGAAAGCATGATAGGGCCTCATTGAGGCTTCTCGGCGATAGGGTGTCAAGTTCGTCTCCCGTTGTAAAAGGAGTCATGTGCAGTTCTAAACGGGCGTTGTACTTGGTCAAAGGCCATGTATTTCATAGTGGATAATTGATGGAACATTAGTCATACTATCAGGGCCGCCGACAGCTTTTCCAGCGTCCAGGACTAGAGTTCCCACTTGTGCCCCTTCCCCATTGGCAGCCTTGCGAGGCCCACCTCTTTCTCCCCTCTTGACTTCTGTCCGGGGCCTACTTCGTGGGCCCCTTGTAAAGATCTCCCTTAATGTCGATGGACCTGCATACTAGTGGCAAAGCATTTCCTTCAACTAGACCATTTATCCACAATGGTTCCTATGTCAGGGCAGCGATCCATGAAGAATGAAATACTGCAAGTATATGTTATATGATGCATTAGAGTGCCTGTCCCTCAGTTCCTTCTGAATTTCAGGAGGCGAGTATCATTGTAGACTCTGCTGGGACGGTGCACTGAAAGCTATTAACTATACATGGGCTCCTCGTACTCCAGTCCTCGAGGGCCACTGGCAGGTCAGGTTTTCGGGATGTTCCTGCTTTGGAGCGGGTGGCTCAGTCGAATACTGAGCCACGGGTTGGACCATCTGTGTTGAAGCAGGGACTGATTGGGGATTGGAGTTGGCCACTCTTACACTGTGTGTTGGGCGTTAGGGATATTTCAAGTTATGCTGACACACAAATCCTGCATTGTAATGTAGATGTATTAGTCCCGCGGGAACTTCTCCACTGAGCCAAAGAAACGTCTCTTTCCTGGATAATATGAAACTGTGCATTGTTTGGCTCTCGTTATGACTGCTTTTATCTCTCTTAATAGTTCACTATTTGTGTTTTCCATGACACGAATGTACTGCTTAAAATGACCCCGCACACAATGACTCAGTTTACGTCTTGGACCAAGCTCTGTCATTAACCTATGAATGCTCCAAATAATACATTTTTTTTACCACCACTCCTTAATGAAGCAACACTTGGCAAACCTTATAGCTTTTATCCCCAACAGGCTACTTAACTTATCTGTGCCACCTTGCACACAGAGTACCGGTAGTGTTGTAGTAAATCGGAAGACTACAAAACCCGTTTTCAGCACCAGTTGGAATTTCAGTACCTTACTACGCAAGTTATCCGTGGTAGTAACAGATTCAGAATATACATACAGTATCACCAGGGGTGAGCAAACTTTTTATGCCGAGCCCCCCTTTTCATCCATGAAATTTCTCGGGCCCCCTCTGCCTGATGCCATCAAAATCACATGAAAAATAAAAAAAATCTTTATTAAACGGTATACAATGTAAATACAAATATGTCTATATACTTATTTAAACAGCTCGCGCTTGCAAAATTAGACTGTGTCCACGCTGCCGCTGAGAGCGGTGACATCACCAACCATCCCAGTTTGCGCACCGCTGCATTCAATTACAACTCACACAGGCACAGCACGCATACTCAATCACTGCACGCGCACACTCTGCAGACACCCTCACACTCTCACGCACCGCTGCATTCAATTACAACTCACACAGGCACAGCACGCATACTCAATCACTGCGCGCGCACACTCTGCAGACACCCTCACACTCTCACGCACTGCTGCAGACACACTCTCACACACTGCTGCAGATGCTCTCACACTCACACTGCTGCAGACACTCACACACACACACTGCTGCAGACGCTCTCACACTCACACTGCTGCAGACACTCACACACACACTGCTGGGAACTGTTTGGTAATGTTAAAACTTCTCTATTTCAATGTGAAACTCACCAGCCCTTTATCCACTGCACCCAATTTTCCAACTCTATCTGTCCATGAAATGTCTGGGAAGTGACTGTATAACCCTGTTCCTTTAATGTACCCATGTATTGTTTTAACTCTGTGCCCAGGACATACTTGAAAACAAGAGGTAACTCTCACTGTATTACTTCCTGGTAAAACATTTTTATAAATAAAATATTGAATAAGATTTTTTGGAGTCATTAAACTCGGCGTTTTTGACAACTTGTTCGGGGATCCAATGTGATTTTTGTTGCAGTGTTGGCACCACTTTAAAGTCTAATCATTTCATCTGATTAAATTTTGCCTAATTAGGGTCACTATTCGTAACTTGGAAACAATGCTTCAAGAGCTGAACGTTACCTTCTGCTTTTGTGAATAATACTTCAATGATGTTCTGTCACTCTAATCCGAAGCTCCATAATGGGTTTTTTTCATGTAGATAAAATTACAGGTAAAATACAATGCCTATAGAACATATATAAATTCCTATTTCTATAATGCATTCCTTGAAGGGAAAAAAATACCTTTATGAGTCTAGGCAACATCACTAATTACCAACTGGAATGCCCAAAATGCAACAAGCGTATAAGGGGGGGTTCTGCAGACTACATACGAATCCAATAGTTGTAGCGCACTTTCCCCGACACCTTGGGAGAAGTGTGGATATGTTGTGTGTGTGTGGGTGCGATACCTGTAGCTTACAGAAAGCCTCCGCTGCTGGGAACCTGGGGTGTACCTGAGTTGATGATCGGTAGCGCCTCCACCTTTACAGGATTCTACTATATGAAATGACCCCATTACAGGAGCCCCATGCAATAGAACACACTTGGGTAAGTATAACCACCACGGTCACGCATGACCGTACCCTCCAGTAACCACCCACCCGGTGTCCATACACTGGTGATACAGTCCCACCACCTGAGGGGCCCTCGGGCACCCAACCACCCTGGTGTCCACAAGTAAACAATCCCTCCCAAACGTGTGGTACAGCGCTGCCCACTAAAGTGTAACTTGGTGCACTTGTTGGTATGATGCGCAACCTGCCAGCTGGTCCCACACCCGGTAACGCTGATACTGTACAGAGGTCCTTTGATCCGATGACGATACACGCTGAGCTCCTCCTCTACGTTGGGTGGGTCCCGCGTGGATGGTACCACCATGGAGAATTTCTCTGTGTCTGCAGATAGGTGATCTGGTCCCAGATCACCACGTGCCAAGATACATACACAACCTACCCCGTCCTTGTCCCAGCTCCGACTGGTGTGTTGCAGGGGATCTCGGTGCCCTATTGGTTGGATTCGCACCATGCGACTGCTGGGAACTGTAGTTCCCTTGCGGAGGCTAATTGGTAATGGTCGCCACTGCTGCACCCGCACTGCGCATGCGCGATCAGACACAAAATGGCGGCGCCCTGTGAAGAGAGCCGCCGGGGACTTCCGGCGACCGGGTCGCCCCGACCATCAGCCCACGATGCCTGCAACTACTCCCTCCAGCTACCAGCACCTCTCTCCACTCTCCCGCCAACCTCCGCTGCCAGATGCAGCTGCAGTAAGAGGTAGGGGACAAACAGGGGACCAGGGGGGACCCAGGCTATATAGTCATAATTGATTTGACATGAAAAAGAGAATAAGCAAACACAAACGTAATTATAAGACTATAATTTTCATGACATGAATTGATGTCCAAGGTGAATCCTCTCCAGTACTATGTGCTTGTTTAGAACAGTTTTTCCAAAAATACATGTAACCATGCCTGGTCAGGCTACAAGTCTGCGCTCCCTGACATGTAAGTCCAGGTAGGGGCAGGCAGTGTCAGGCCCAATCTTGGGTTTTCCCCACCCCCAGAAGCATCCCTGACAGGGGTGGAGGTGGGACAGGGTCTGTGTTCTGCCCAATCAGAGGCTCAAACCTAGTACCCTTCCCCTCTGTACTAGGGTAGCTGCAACTCTAAATTGATTCAGTAGGAGTAGTGTTCTTGTCTCGCCCTCTGGGGTGGGACTGTAATCTTCAGTCTCAGCAAGTGGGTGGCTAAGCTATGGCAGCTGGAAAGGCCTCAACCATCCAAGCTGACCCAGGGACCATCCAGAGGTCTCAACCTAAGAGAAGCCTGTAATCAGTGTATACCCATTGTATGCTGGTTGCTGAATAAAGGATGGTCTCTGAGTCTGCAGTCTATCAGAGAAAGTACTGATGTAGCGACAAGTATCCGAACACTTGCCTTTGAAAATCTGGGGCAATACCCCAGTAATACTTCAACATTTCTGTGACATTTCTGCAGACAGACTAATGGCCCATCGGATTAACACAGCGGGGTCCCTGGCAGTCCCATTCAAACTGAAGAGTCCGTCTGTCCTCTTGATCCATTTCTTGTTCCTAAAATGATTGATTACCCGTTTCCGGGGCTCTGGTTGGGTCCCTCCGCGTTGCCCGATCCTCTGTTTTTTAGCCTATTAATTTTCCCTCTCCCTAGGTCTTCAATACCTCTTGCTTTCTCGTCGCTTTTGGGTCAGCGGAGAATGCGTTTGTGTAATTGCCTTTTATGCCCCTGCTAGTCCCATGGTCTCTTGCATTTGAACTACAACATAGCTCATCACACAGACTCTTTAATACTTAAACGTGATGTTACTTTAACCTACCTGTTGCGTGTTTGGAAATGTTTGACCTTGTACAACCTCACAGTACCCGAGAGTTGAAACGACTCCTTTTGTATTGCCCTAATGCGATCATCGCTGTTTCTGCAAGTTTAGCAGCCTTTCATTGTGTAATGAAACAAACATGTTCCCAGATCTGTGCACTGGCTGCGCGTCCACCAGCGGGTACTTGAAATTAAGTTGCCTTTTGTAAGAAATAAAGGGACGGCCTCATTGTATCTGTAAAGTCTAATCCATGGTGAGGAATCTCCATTGTTTATGGCCTTCTCATGTTACATTGCGGCTACAGTATAAGAGAGCATGAATGGAATACAATCCTCATTGTTCCATCTAGTTTCAGATTTTTTTGGATAAGCTTTGTCCAGTGGCTAGGTAACATTACCCCGGGTACAGCCTTTTCTTTACACATTTAACCTTTTTCAATTAGCACCTTGCTCCTAATGTATGTGTCACTTACCCAATACCTACATAGAACACAAAGCTTGTAGTATATAAAGGCTGTTGGGCTATAAACTCATACATTCTGAACAGCCAAGACTTTTATTGATGTAGCCAGGTTCCCCCTCCGGGTACTCACCGCAGCGGTCGGGAGCAGAGCGGCCGCTCGTGGGGAGGTGCGGGGGTGTGTGCGCGCACAGCGCGCCTCTTCTCAGAATGCGGCCGGTTGCCGGGGACGTGTGCGGCCGGTTGCCGGGGACGCCCGGCGGTGCCGGCCGAGGGGGCCGCCATTTTTGATTGCCTGGTGCATGCGCAGTTAGGGCAGAAGTGCGGAGGCCTTCAGACAGCTCGCGCATGTGCAGTACAAGCGCGCGAACACACCACCAATGAGAGGAGGGCTCTAAGCAGGGACTACAGGTCCCATGAACCTTAGGGGACCCCACATGATGCCAGGGAGCCAATAGGGCTGTAGGATCTCCCTGCAGAGGGGAATTAGATACATTTCGCGCACTAGAGAAGCACGTTAGTCCGGACCAGGACAAGCTAGGGGAAGGAGGTGAGTGCAGGGGTCAGTGACCCACTGCATTAGGCCAGCAGCCCCCTAAGTCCCAGTTAGGTCCTGAGCCACTGTGTAGCTTGTTATGCTATAGGGACAGGCCCTAGATAGGGACCCTGCCCCATTAGCTGTTTGTATAGTCAGGAACGCAGAGCTGAAGCAGTGGAGCCCTGCGAGGTGGGTTCTGGGCTCAGAACGCCACCAAAGACACTGAGACTAAGGTGATATTATCCACGCCGGAATTCACCCAACACGGTGCGGAGGACGACGTCGGATCGGGCGGAATCCCTTTCGTAGTCTGCGGAACCCGGGGTTGGAGCCCCGGGCAGGTATCATTCTTCAAGTGCACCAACACTGTACAGCAACGCAAGAAGCACGCCTAAAGGGTGGGGGTATCACTTGTGGACACTTACGTGGAGAGTGGCCAAGGGCCTTGTATAGTGCGATTGGACACGGTGTGGGCATACACGGTGGTGGGAGCAGGGTGTATGTTATACCTTACCCAAGTGCAACGTGGAATGTTATGTATATATAGAGTATAAGTTATGTGCATATGTGTAGTAAAGGCAGTCCTGTTTTACAACCATGTGAGGATCGTGATTGTTTCCTGTGAGGGCCTCCTCCCACTCAGTTGGGATCCCCGAGATAATTATATGTATGTTCCCCAGGCTCCACGAGCGGAGGCTTAGGCTCCTGAGCCATACAGGTATACACAGCAGTAGTAGCGTCTGTATTCACAGGGAATACCCATTACATTTGATTATTTGCTATGACTTGCCTTTCCGACTACCACGACCTTTCCAGTAAATGATTCACAGAATCTTTAGAAGAAGACCCTCTAGTACAGTAGCATCATATTAACCAACTTTGTCTCCAAATATTTAATCCTCACACAAATTAATAGAATGTTAGAAATCTAAGAGAGAGGGGGTGGATGTTTTTATATGACTACTATATATGGATGATGAAAAAACACCTTTATTAAAGTCCAAGGTTCTAGTAGCCGTCTTGGACTTAGAGAAGTGTAGATTTGCTATAGATTGAATTTGTGATACCTTTTAATGCTAAGAAGTTCCACAAGATGAAATTAGAGAGTGTATAGAAATGTCAAAAGTACAGTACACATGAAAAAGAAACCTGTGCAGTTTGAAAAGCTCTTCTAAGAAGAAATCTGCTATTAGTCCATTAAAATGTGTTACATTCTTTAACAAACATCGCTTTGGCCCCTTCTTCTGGAAGGACGCATGGTGCATCACTGGTGGTTTCTTCTCACGTGCCCACTGCTGGATTATACCCAGTGTTATCCGTGTTCTCCTACAATTTCATGTAGAAGTCCTCGGCTCTCTTTATTGTTGATCCATCGTCTTGTTTAAGTGCAATGATTTAATTCTTCTTAATCATATCGCTGCTTCGTCTTCGTTAAGCTTTTGTCATCTTCAATAGTCTTCTTCGCCATATCACAGGTACATTTTCCAGCATCTTCCTTATACATTTGCAGATTATCTATCAAGTCTTGATCTTGCATCATTGTTTAATTTCTTGTCGTCTCCTCATTAATTGCTCGGTCCCATCAGATATTTTCGTATACTGAGTTTGTGAGTGATTCCCCCAGTTTATTTCATGACAAATCCTTTTTGCAGATTACTTGATTATTGACTATTTAACTATGAAATAAAATATGCCCAATTCCACAAATGGGGCTCTACTTATGAGCTCGCGATACTGTGGGGCCTTTTTCCTAAGCGGCATTCTGCCATAAGATGGCTCCCAGTGCTCCAAGACACCTTACAGTCGTAGCGAATATGGGAAGAAAGTGACAGTGGCGCTCAATCACAATATATATATATCTTATACTATATTAGTGAAAGCACTGTATGTTTGCCTGCCTGCCTGGATGTCCGGTGTCCCTAGGGGAAATCTCATTGGTCCCTTGGCCCGCCCGCCCCCGCACACCTCTCATTGGCCTGAGGCGGAGTGACGGGCCAAAGGACACACAGGGAGCACACACACACACAGGGAACACAGGGACACACAAACACACAGGGAACACAGGGACACACACACACAGGGGGGGACACACACACACAGACACACACACACACACACACACACACACACACACACACACACACACACACACACACACACACACACAGGGACACACACACACACACACACACACACACACACACACACACAGTGACAGACACACACACACACACACACACACACAGGGACACACACACACACAGTGACAGACACACACACAGTGACACACACACACACACACACTGTTACATACATTAGCGGGGCTCACAGTGTTAGCAGCACCCGCGCGCACCTCCTCCTCTCCCCGTGTCTCCCGCGCTTTCACCCCGACCCCCCCCTCCCCCGGCGCCGCTACAGTCAGCGGGACACACACACTATTATTTCCCCTTCAGCGCCCCCCCCCACCCACCCACTCAGTGTCAGCGGCCGTGCGAGACCCCCCCTCTATATCTACCACCTCTCCCCCCCCCACACATATACATGCCCCCCCTCCCCGGCGCTACAACTCACCCCTCCCCGGCGGGGGAATAGCCAGTGGCCAGGCAGGCTGCCTCGCGGCGCCGAGTGCCCAAGATGGCGGCGCCCGGGACACAGCGGGGGAGCGGCCGCCTCAGATCCACGTGGGACCTGCCGGATGGGTGAGTGAGCGGCCTTCACCTCCCCTCCACCCCCCTTTCACCTCCCCTCCACCCCCCCCTCCCCTCCAGTGTCAGTGTCTCCCCGATACCCCCCCCCCCCCCGGCGCCGCTACAGTCAGCGGGGGAGCGAGCGAGCGCCCGGGACACAGCGGGAGAGCGGCCACAACACGCTGCCTCCCGCCTCAGATCCACGTGGGACCTGCCGGACGGGTGACTGAGCGGCCTTCACCTCCCCTCACCCCCCCATCACCTCCCCTCACCCCCTTTCACCTCCCCTCACTCCACTTCTCCCTTTCACCTCCCCATTTACCTCCCCCCCCTCCACCCCCCCTTCACCTCCCCCACCCCCCCTTCACCTCCCCTCCACCCCCCCCCCTTCACCTCCCTTCCACCCCCCCCTTCACCCCCCTCCCTTCCACTCCCTTCCACCCCCCTCCCTTCCACTCCCCCCCCTTCACCTCCCCTCCACCCCCCCTCCACACACCCCCCTTCACCTCCCCTCCACCCCCCCTTCACCTCCCCTCCCCCCCCCCTTCCCACCGCCTCCCCCCCCTTCCCACTGCCCCCCCCCCTTCCCACTGCCTCCCCCCCTTCACACTGCCTCCCCCCCTTCCCACCGCCTCCCCCCCCCCTTCCCTCCACCTCCCCCCCCCCTTCCCTCCACCTTCCCACCGCCTCCCCCCCCCTTCCCACCGCCTCCCCCCCCCTTCCCACCGCCTCCCCCCCCCTTCCCACCGCCTCCCCCCCCCCTTCCCACCGCCTCCCCCCCCCTTCCCACCGCCTCCCAGCCCCCCATCCCACCGCCTCCCCCCACCCCTTCCCACCGCCTCCCCCCACCCCTTCCCACCGCCTCCCCCCACCCCTTCCCACCGCCTCCCCCCACCCCTTCCCACCGCCTCCCACCCCCCCTTCCCACCTCCTCCCACCCCCCGCCTTCCCTCCGCCTCCCACCCCCCGCCTTCCCTCCGCCTCCCCCTTCCCACCTCCTCCCCCTTCCCACCACCTCACCCCTCCCCCCCCTTCCCACCTCCTCCCCCTTCCCACCACCTCACCCCTCCCCCCCCTTCCCACCACCTCACCCCTCCCCCCCCTTCCCACCACCTCCCCCCCCTTCCCACCACCTCCCCCCCCTTCCCACCACCTCCCCCCCTTCCCACCACCTCCACCCTCCACCCTTCCCACCACCTCCCCCCCTTCCCACCACCTCCACCCTCCCCCCCTTCCCACCACCTCCACCCTCCCCCCCTTCCCACCACCTCCCCCCTCCCCCCTCCTCCCCCTTCCCACCACCTTCCCCCTCCTCCCCCTTCCCACCACCTTCCCCCTCCTCCCCCTCCTCCCCCTTCCCACCACCTTCCCCCTCCTCCCCCTTCCCACCACATCCCCCCTTCTCTCCCTTTCCACCACCTTCCCCCTCCTCCTCCTTCCCACCACCTCCCCCCTTCTCCCCCTTCCCACCACCTCCCCCCTTCTCCCCCTTTCCACCACCTCCCCCCTTCTCCCCCTTTCCACCACCTCCCCCCTCCTCCCCCTTCCCACCACTTCTCCCCTTCCCCCCCCCCGCTCCCCTTCCCCTCCTCCGCTCCCCTTCCCCCCCCTCCGCTCCCCTTCCCCCCCTCCGCTCCCCTTCACCCCCCCTCCGCTCCCCTTTCCACCCCCCCTCCGCTCCCCTTTCCACCCCCCTCCGCTCCCCTTTCCACCCCCCCTCCGCTCCCCTTTCCACCCCCCCCTTCGCTCCTCTTCCCCCCCTCCACCTCTTTTTCCCCTTTCCCCTCCCACCCCCTCCCACACTTCCACCCCCTCCTCTAACCCTTCCACCCCCTCCTCTAACCCTTCCCCCCCCTCCTCTAACCCTTCCCCCCCCTCCTCTAACCCTTCCCCCCCTCCTCTAACCCTTCCCCCCCTCCTCTAACCCTTCCCCCCCTCCTCTAACCCTTCCCCCCCTCCTCTAACCCTTCCCCCCCTCCTCTAACCCTTCCCCCCCTCCTCTAACCCTTCCCCCCCCTCCTCTAACCCTTCCCCCCCCTCCTCTAACCCTTCCCCCCCTCCTCTAACCCTTCCCCCCCCTCCTCTAACCCTTCCCCCCCCTCCTCTAACCCTTCCCCCCCTCCTCTAACCCTTCCCCCCCTCCTCTAACCCTTCCCCCCTCCTCTAACCCTTCCCCCCCCTCCTCTAACCCTTCCCCCTCCTCCACCCCTTGCCCCCCTCCTCCACCCCTTGCCCCCCTCCTCCACCCCTTGCCCCCCTCCTCCACCCCTTGCCCCCCTCCTCCCCTTCCCGCCGCCCTTCGCCTTCATGCCCGCCTTACCGCCTCCCCACCCCCGCCTCTGCCTTTCACCCGCCCTTACTCCGGCCGCCTCTGCCTTTCACCCACCGCCTCACAGCCGCTGCACGCACTCAACAGACACCCGCCACACTCGACACATACCTGCCGCCACACACACCTGCTGCCTCCCACCCCTACGCACCGACATCACTGACCCACCGCCTCACACCCTAGCAGGACCCCCACTCACAGACAGCACTCACAACCCACGCGCCAGCCGCCGCCTCACACCCTTGCAGGACCCCCACTCACAGACAGCACTCACAACCCACGCACCAACCGCCGCCTCACACCGTAGCAGGACCCCCACTCGCACACAGCACTCACAACCCACGCGCCACCCGCCGCCTCACACCCTAGCAGGACACACGACTCAGATTTTTACATCACTTATGCCACCAAAATATACATTGTACTGTGGTGTGGTTACAATTTTCTTCCATCTTTCTTTTCAATATTATTATCCAACCTTTACAACAAACAGTCACCTATTGTTCCACGATTTATAAATAATACTACCTATTACGCATTTACATCCCGGGCAACGCCGGGTCTCTCAGCTAGTATATATATAAACAGAAAAAGAGAGAGAGCGCACGCCCCATAGCATAACACTGTGTATTTATTATAAAAAAAAAAACCTTTTTTATAATAAATACAGTGTTATGATATGGGGCGTGCGCTCTCTCTCTCTTTTTCAGTTTGTAGATATCCCTGGATGTGATTTATCCCATGTGAGAGCAGCCGGAGACCCCTTTGTCAGCATCATTTACCTCCATTCATGGACTAACATTTAAAGGACTGGTTGGACTTTATTTATTTTTCTTTTTTGCACTTTTGCACCCCTTTTTTCATTTTTCACTTTAGTTGTTTGTGTTTCACTATACAGTTTATTGATATATTAAGCATTTTCAATTGCATTTTCTATTTTTAATATTATCACATTCATCGTATTTCTTGCACTATATACACAAATTAATCAAATTCACTATGGTCTACCAATAGGTATAACACTTGCAGTCCTACTCTGGCGCTACAATTTTTGTATATATATATATATATATATATATATACACACATATATATATATACACATATATATATACACACACACACACACACACACACACACACATGAAATTCAGTCAGCACACTGTAGTTGAAAATGTTGTAATAGCAGATGCTAGTCCCATAGAGAGTAAGTATGATACGAACCAATCCAAAGACCAGTAAAGAGACAGCAGACCGCACGGGGTTAATCCAATAGTATATATTCACAACATGAAATACACGTAAGCCAATGTTTCGGTCCCACAGAGAGACCTTCCTCAGGGCCGTGTAACCCACAAGTGCAAGTGACCAAACATATATACCCCCACCCATGGTGCAATGCAAACAAAGGGAACCAATCACCAACATGCAATCAGACATAATATGCAGCATAGCTGTGCTCCGTGCCCCCTCCCCTATTACCTGAATATCCATATGATTCGTCATGACATAAGAGCAGGCACTTAAGCTATCAGAAGAGAGACACCCTGAGACACTGGTCTCAGAGTCTACTGCCCGTGCGGGGGAACGTCGCGCGCCGCGCATGCGCAGTGGGCCAAAACACATTGGCTGCCGGGGCGCCAGCGAGGAGAGCGCGCCGCGCATCACAGCTGTGAGCAGACGCCTCACTTACTCTCCCTGGCAACCAGGGACGCCTGCAGCGCAAATCGCGCATGCGCAGTCTGGAAAACCGCCTCGGTGCATAGTTACCCACACACTGGCAGCTATAATGGGCTAAATAGAGAAGTAAGACACAGAGCGTTAAGGTGAACCACAGGGGGACTGATAGAGGTACAGAGCATAAGGAGTGCATAGCATCACCATAATATATAAAGACAAAGGAAGTGCAAAAGTGCAGAGGGAGTGATACAACAGAGTATGAGTGACAAATATACATAAGGCATAATGTAAAACTAAGTCAAAGCAGGGAGACAACTACAGAAAGCAGCTAAGTGAGAGCTCCTCATTTAGGCCCCCAGGTGTCATAGTCCTTAGTTCGTATATAAGCCTTGCTTCCTGTTTAAGCAAAGTCCTGCCCCTGTCACCCCCACGGGGGGGACTGGAACCTGCAGAATAGGCATACAATGAAGTGTAGCCAATGTGTGTCTCTTTTCTTTGAAATGTCTAGCCACAGGTAGACACTTCAGATCTATATCAGAGGCATCACTCAATAGGGCTTTTCTGATGTTTGAACGGTGCATGGCCATGCGCTCTTTCAGCATCCTTACAGTCTTCCCGATGTACAGCAATCCACAAGGACATTTAATAAAGTACACCACGAATTTTGACTCACAGTTCAGTTGTTGTTTGATTTTAATCGGTGCGCCACTATGCGGGTGATTGTAGCTAGGGCCCAACTGCATATAGTGGCAGTTGGTGCAGCCATGACAGCGGTACGAACCAGGTTTTTTGGCTAACCAGGTGGTGGGTGTGGCATATTTGTCTATTGGATCAGATCCAGTGACCATGTCACCAATGTTTGGTCCCCGACGAAAGCAGAATAGGGGTGGCTCTCTAGCACATGCACCAATCCTCTCGTCACTCTCCAGGATGCGCCAATTGTCCCGAATGCAACGCTTAATGCTGTTTGTAGCAGTACTGAATGTACTGACTATATTGAGCCTGTTACTCACCGGTCTGCCTGACGAAGGTATCAATAGATCACCCCTGTCAACCTGTCCAACCTTTTGCAAGGCAAAGTCAATGTCCTTAGCCGAGTAGCCCCTCTCCCGAAAGCGTGCGGCCATTTGGGCAAGGGCCCTTTGGGATCCTTCTGGATCAGTGGTAATTCTCTTCACTCGGAGAAGCTGGGAGTATGGAGACCCCTCTTGAGTGGTACAGGATGGTGGCTGGCTGCACAAAGAAGGGAGTTCTTTTCTGTACTCTTCCGGTATATTCTAGTGGCCAGCGTGCCTCCAATTTTGTACACTATGGTGTCCAAAAAAGCGATTTCCTGGTAGCTGTGGTTGAGGGTAAACCGGATAATGGAGGGGTTTTTGTTTAAATCAGAAACAAATGTCAGCAGCTCATCTTCACTGCCTGTCCACAGAATGAAGATGTCGTCAATATAGCGAAGGTATTTGACGATATGCCGCCCATGCGTGGTGTTAGTTAAGATGTGCAACCGTTCGTACAAATCCATAAAGAGATTAGCATACGACGGTGCCATATTTGAGCCCATGGAGTTGTAAGTAGTAGTGTTTTTCAAATTTAAAAAAGTTTTTATGGAGGATGACCTCAATGAGCAACATGAGAAAATCAACTGGTGGACCCGCATGGCACAACGCGCATAGACCCAACAGGAGAGGTGGCCGGAGATCGGCGGTATCCCGTGCGCAAAGGAAAAGCGACAAGGGGCACCAGGCCAGCGAGACGGTGATCTACAATCTATCGGACCACTCACTGACACCGGCAGAAGTTAGCATTCTACAGAAAGGCTTATCATTCGTGCCAACCCATATGCAGGATTCCTTTGACTGGGAGGTCGATATGTACAGACTGCACAGACAATTTAAGTTAAAGGACTTCTTCTCTAAGAACACTGATACCAATTCTTCTGGAGACATTACCCCAAATCCATTCAAGACCAGGAGCACCTTTGACCCGCTCTCACTGAACCCTAACATAGCTGCATTTATGAACTTGGTGACTAAAGACACACGGAAAATTCTGAAGAATCACAAGACCAGCTTCTTTAATACATCGAGAGAGGAGAGAGCTGCCCTGAAAATCCTACGGGAGAACAAGGGGATCATAGTGAGAGCAGCAGACAAAGGTGGAGGGATTGTTGTATTAAATTATCAATACTACAAACAGGAGATCGAGCAACAACTTGCAGTTGTACATCATTACAGACGCCTACCGGGGGATCTGACGATAGCCTACAAGAAGGAGATTGATGGCATCATCCGATTGGGCTTGAATAATGCCTGGATCACAGGAGAAACCAGTAAATTCCTGACTCAGGACTACCCCGTGATGCCAGTATTATACACACTACCCAAAGTGCACAAATCTATAGTCGCACCACCGGGCAGACCCATCATCTCGGCCCGCGGGTCGCTGTGCCACCCCCTTTCGCAATTCGTGGACTTCTATCTACAGCCACTGGTGGCTGGAATGGGTTCATACATCAAGGACACTACGGACTTCATTGAGCAGCTCAGTCATCTTTCCGTTGACACAGCAGAATGTATTATTGCCACGCTAGATGTGTCTAGTTTGTATACCAACATTCCCCATGCATGGGGCCTAGAAGCAGTACGGACTAAATTGGAAGAACATGGAGTCGAGCAGGGTCCACCAGTTGATTTTCTCATGTTGCTCATTGGGGTCATCCTCCATAAAAACTTTTTTAAATTTGAAAAACACTACTACTTACAACTAACGGGTACCGCTATGGGCTCAAATATGGCACCGTCGTATGCTAATCTCTTTATGGATTTGTACGAACGGTTGCACATATTAACTGACACCACGCATGGGCGGCATATCGTCAAATACCTTCGCTATATTGACGACATCTTCATTCTGTGGACAGGCAGTGAAGATGAGCTGCTGACATTTGTTTCTGATTTAAACAAAATCCCCTCCACTATCCGGTTTACCCTCAACCACAGCTACCAGGAAATCGCTTTTTTGGACACCATAGTGTACAAAATTGGAGGCACGCTGGCCACTAGAATATACCGGAAGAGTACAGAAAAGAACTCCCTTTTTGTGCAGCCAGCCACCATCCTGTACCACTCAAGAGGGGTCTCCCATACTCCCAGCTTCTCCGAGTGAAGAGAATTACCACTGATCCAGAAGAATCCCAAAGGGCCCTTGCCCAAATGGCCGCACGCTTTCGGGAGAGGGGCTACTCGGCTAAGGACATTGACTTTGCCTTGCAAAAGGTTGGACAGGTTGACAGGGGTGATCTATTGATACCTTCGTCAGGCAGACCGGTGAGTAACAGGCTCAATATAGTCAGTACATTCAGTACTGCTACAAACAGCATTAAGCGTTGCATTCGGGACAATTGGCGCATCCTGGAGAGTGACGAGAGGATTGGTGCATGTGCTAGAGAGCCACCCCTATTCTGCTTTCGTCGGGGACCAAACATTGGTGACATGGTCACTGGATCTGATCCAATAGACAAATATGCCACACCCACCACCTGGTTAGCCAAAAAACCTGGTTCGTACCGCTGTCATGGCTGCACCAACTGCCACTATATGCAGCTGGGCCCTAGCTACAATCACCCGCATAGTGGCGCACCGATTAAAATCAAACAACAACTGAACTGTGAGTCAAAATTCGTGGTGTACTTTATTAAATGTCCTTGTGGATTGCTGTACATCGGGAAGACTGTAAGGATGCTGAAAGAGCGCATGGCCATGCACCGTTCAAACATCAGAAAAGCCCTATTGAGTGATGCCTCTGATATAGATCTGAAGTGTCTACCTGTGGCTAGACATTTCAAAGAAAAGAGACACACATTGGCTACACTTCATTGTATGCCTATTCTGCAGGTTCCAGTCCCCCCCGTGGGGGTGACAGGGGCAGGACTTTGCTTAAACAGGAAGCAAGGCTTATATACGAACTAAGGACTATGACACCTGGGGGCCTAAATGAGGAGCTCTCACTTAGCTGCTTTCTGTAGTTGTCTCCCTGCTTTGATTTAGTTTTACATTATGCCTTATGTATATTTGTCACTCATACTCTGTTGTATCACTCCCTCTGCACTTTTGCACTTCCTTTGTCTTTATATATTATGGTGATGCTATGCACTCCTTATGCTCTGTACCTCTATCAGTCCCCCTGTGGTTCACCTTAACGCTCTGTGTCTTACTTCTCTATTTAGCCCATTATAGCTGTCAGTGTGTGGGTAACTGTGCACCGAGGCGGTTTTCCAGACTGCGCATGCGCGATTTGCGCTGCCGGCGTCCCTGGTTGCCAGGGAGAGTAAGTGAGGCGTCTGCTCACAGCTGTGATGCGCGGCGCGCTCTCCTCGCTGGCGCCCCGGCAGCCAATGTGTTTTGGCCCACTGCGCATGCGCGGCGCGCGACGTTCCCCCGCACGGGCAGTAGACTCTGAGACCAGTGTCTCAGGGTGTCTCTCTTCTGATAGCTTAAGTGCCTGCTCTCATGACATGACGAATCATATGGATATTCAGGTAATAGGAGAGGGGGCACGGAGCACAGCTATGCTGCATATTATGTCTGATTGCATGTTGGTGATTGGTTCCCTTTGTTTGCATTGCACCATGGGTGGGGGTATATATGTTTGGTCACTTGCACTTGTGGGTTACACGGCCCTGAGGAAGGTCTCTCTGTGGGACCGAAACGTTGGCTTACGTGTATTTCATGTTGTGAATATATACTATTGGATTAACCCCGTGCGGTCTGCTGTCTCTTTACTGGTCTTTGGATTGGTTCGTATCATATATATATATATATATATATATACACAAAAAAATGCACTAGCTATGATGGTCCCCCAATGGGGTAGGGCTAGAATATATTAGTTCAATAAAAGAAAGAAATAAAAAGTGATACTGGCCCATAAGATGCAGCTGCTCAATCAGGAAGGATCATCCTTTGATCCTTAGTGGACATGAGAGAGTTGTGGAGATGAGCGTATACAGAAGAAGAGAAGAAATACAAAATAAAATATATAGTATACACAAGTAAACGCTTGTGAAAATAAGGAGGGTGAGTGTTGAGTATACTATCAGAATATAGTCACACGGGCAAGTGTGAGTAAAGTGCACTTAGAGTTGTCTTTAAACACTGTCAGGTGCTTCCCTCCGATAGCGGATGTCCTCAGTTACTGGATTGCGCTTGTTCACAGTAGACCCACGGGGCAGAAGAGAGCACAATGACCCAATGTAAGCAGGTGGATACTTGTGAGACGGGGCGGGGGGTGGGAGTTGGACAATAATAATAGAAGTGCACTCACACGGGCGTGTGTGAGTGAGGTTCACATAAGATGTTCTTGGGACCCTTGTCATAAGCTTCCTTCCGTCAGTGGGTGTCCGAGTCTTCAGTCTCTAGCTGACGTTGGCTCTCAGCGCACCCAAAGAAGGATGACAGCCATGGGCAAAAATTGTAAAACATCATGCGACCCCGCCGCGCCGTGGGAGACCAGGTAAGTGACTTACAGAGGCCTCGCGCGCTCCCTCGGCATTTAATTTAAATGCTTTAGGGGAAGAGCGTGGAGCCTCTGTAAGCACCGCGCCCCCAGAAAATGTCACGGCCTCCCACAGTTTGCGCACCCCTGCCATAGGACACTAAACATAGATTGTAAGCTCATCGTGGTAGGGACACCACCTGCAAAATTCAATATGCAGCGACGTGTACTGTGCATTATATTGTTATCGTGAAAAATGTAAGCCCCAGTTGGGAGAAAAGTACTAAATGTGAAAAAAGTTAGTATTATTTTAACTCCACATCAGAACCCACATATTGGCAAAAAAAATGACAGTAATGCTACATTTTATAAACGCGCTTAGTTCAGTTTGCTCCTGCTGGAGCGTTGCGGCGGGACATACACAACGCACCAGTGGCAGAAGCGGCCATTGTTTTGAATCAGCCGCTTACGAGAGATGGTGGGCTAAAGTTCTATTTCACCCACGCTAGCGCACCAACTGGATTAATAACGTTGGCTACATCTGCAAATGTGAATCATAAAACACCTACCTAAGTCTTCATTAAGCTCGATATAACTACTCTCTAATATCCAGGATGGAGAAAATTGTACAAAAGTAAGAGGCTCTCTTCAAAATAAATTTCCCAGATGTAAAATAGATACTCTAAATGGAATAGAAATAAAATTAAGTTTAAACCAATGTCTATATTGGCCAGCAAGTTTTAATGGTTGGGAACCTTTCGAATGAAATCAATAGGAGAATGAAGATGGGGTGGAGAGCATTTGGAACAAACATTGACAATCTTGCAAGGGTGCCTTTCACCGTGCCCCATAAGGAAAGTTTATTCTGCCCGTGCTCACATGTGTATGTAAAACTTGGACACTAAAGACAATTCAGAAGCGTCAGACAACTCAAACAAGTATGGAGAGATGTATGCTGCGTATTACCCAAAGAGACACGAAAAAGAATGAATGGGCTCAAAAACCAAACAAAAGTATTTGACATCATCACAGAGGTAAGGAAATTAAAATGGCAGTGGGTTGGACATATTTCAAGAAGAAATTACCATTGTTGGATGGACAGACTGGATTCCAAGGATATCAAAAGACCAAGGCGACAACCAAAAGTAAGATGGGAGGATGAAATCAGAAAATATGTTGGAGCAACACATTTGAGACCTGAAACTGCAGTACATGGAAGATCATTGGGGAGGCCTTCATCCAGCAGTGGACTGACAAGGGCTGAAGATGATGATAGATATATAGATGTACACACACGTGTGTGTACAAGTCCTTTACTTTGAGTTTGAAAAGATTTGTTGTCAAGTAGAAGGCCACTTTAAATTGTACACTATAATGCATTAATGTCCGGTGTTTTAAGTAAAGCAATTTAATAAATGCTTGGACAAGCTCACGGAAAGCTGTGTTCACCCATTAGCTATTCCCATGCATTTTTAAAGTTGCAGTCACCCTGTAAGAGTGGGTTAGAATTAAGTGATTTAGAGCACGTCTGTGCTTTAAGTGAATTCAAAGGGCCTTCTTGGCCATAAATAATGTATTAATCTGGATGTTATGTATGTAAAAATAAAATTACTTTTTAAAGTCGTGAGGATGGAAATAGTGTGGTAACTGTAAGCTAAAATGGTTTCATCATAAACAAATGCAATGAAGAAAGACAGGTAAATCTCTTGGGTATTAGTCTAATGGGATAATTCTCCCCTTTATCATGAAATTTGCATGACGCTGTATTACAGGCTGCGGAAAGATTATATAGGAGAAAGACTGGTGGGAACAGCACTTTTTGTAATATCTTTTCTGCCTGTGGTATAGGCGTGTTAAAATTGGACAACTCAGCAACAAACTAGAAAGCTAACTCCTTGCCCCTTGGGTACTTGTAGGTAATTTCACATCGATCACAACATTCCTTTTTCAGCTGTGTCAGGATAATACCATTAAGATATTCAGTATTGTAATAATCTGGCACACAACAGGTTATCTTGAGTTACAAGTTACAGCTTAAAATTAAATGTACTGTATTTGTTTTATTGAGGTCAGGACCCTGGCCTGGTTTCTGTGTTTGTCTAAAAGTGTCATTATCTAAGGGGAAACCTGGTCTGGGATTGTGGGGTGATTAGCATCTAGATACACAACTCTTTTTGACAGTGGAAATAAGCAAAAGCCCTTTTAATATATCTTTAAAAAAAAGACCACTAAAGGTGTCTGGGGAATGCCAGAGGGTGTGGTCAGGAAGAAACTCCACATTACCATGTAAGTTTACTAAATATAAAATATTGTGGATCTGATGGAATTCACAAGAATTACATATACAGATTTAGCCGTCTGTTCTCTCCCGTTTCTCTGGACAAAAGCGTGGCCAACTATCGTGTTTCGCGGTTAATATAATCAATATACAGTTATGTCCAGAAATAATTGGACACTGACACAATTTTCATAATTTGGGCTCTGTACGCCACCACAATGGATTTGAAATGAAACAACCGAGATGCAATAGAAGTGCAAACTTTCAGCTTTAATTCAAGGGGTTGAACAAAAATATCGTACGAAACGTTTAGGGAATTGCAACCATTTTCATACACAGACCCCTTATTTCAGGGGCTCAAATGTAATTGGACAAATTAACACAATCATAAATAAAATGTTAATTTTGAATACTTTGTTGAGAATCCTTTGCAGGCAATGACTGCTTGAAGTCTGGAACGCATAGACATCACCAAACGCTGGGTTTCCTCCTTTGTGATGCTTTGCCAGGGCTTTACTGCAGCTGTCTTCAGTTGTTGTTTGTTCGTGGGTCTTTTTGCCTTAAGTTTTGTCTTCAGCAAGTGAAATGCATGCTCGATCGGGTTGAGATCAGGTGATTGACTCGGCCATTGCAGAATATTCCACTTCTTTGCCTTTTTCGCAGTATGTTTTGGGTCATTGACCATCTGTAAAGTGAAGCGCCGTCCAATAAACTTCGCTGAATTTGGCTGAATATGAGCAGACAATATATCCCTATACACTTCAGAATTCATCCGGCTGCTTCTGTCTTCTGTCACATCATCAATAAACACTAGTGACCCAGTGCCATTGTAAGCCATGCATGCCCATGCCATCACACTGCCTTCACCGTGTTTTACAGATGATGTGGTATGCTTCGGATCATGAGCTGTTCCAAGCCTTCTCCATACTTTTTTCTTCCCATCATTCTGGTACAGGTTGATCTTAGTTTCATCTGTCCAAAGAATGCTGTTCCAGAACTGGGCAGGAATTTTGTAGATATTGTTTGTCAAAGACTAATCTGGCCTTTCTACTATTGAGGCTTATGAATGGTTTGCACCTTGTGGTGAACCCTCTATATTTGCTCTCGTGAAGTCTTCTCTTTATGGTAGACTTGGATAATGATATGCCTAGCTCCTGGAGAGTGTTCTTCACTTGGCTGGATGTTATGAAGGGGTTTTTCTTTACCATGGAAAGGATCCTACAATCATCCACCACTGTTGTCTTCCGTGGACGTCCAGGCCTTTTTGTGTTGCAGAGCTCACCAGTGCGTTCTTTTTTTTCTCAGAATGTACCAAACTGTTGATTTGGCCACTCCTAATGTTCCTGCTATCTCTCTGATGGATTTTTTTTTGTGCAGCCTAAAGATGCCCTGTTTTACTTGCAATGAGAGCTCCTCCCATGTTGTGGGTTCACAGCAACAGCTTCCAAATGCTAATGCCACACCTGGAATCAACTCCAGATTACCTTTTTACCTGCTTAATTGATGATGAAATAACGAAGGAATAGCCCACACCTGTCCATGAAACAGCTTTTGAGTCAATTGTCCAATTACTTTTGGTCCCTTGCAAAAGAGGGGGCTACATATTAAAGAGATGTAATTCCAAGAGAGAGAGAGAGAGAATATACACACACACATCAGATATCTATCTATATACCGTTTCCTCTCTCTCCTATCAATGACTCTGGAATCAGGACAATTGGGATAGAATACATTTTTCTCGGTTTTATAAAATAAAAAGCTCTACATTGTCTTGCCAGGTCATTATAGATCTACAGCTATTATTGTCAGCAGATACTGTTACTTATCATTCATCAATAAACAATCTATAGAAAGGATAAATACATTATTAACAGATGCAGTATCCTAACTACATGCAGCAACATCCCAAAGCTAACAACCCTTGATGTAATTTGTGGCTAATAGCTACTGTACTTCCTTGCAGGGAAGGCACATTTCACTTCCTGAAATCTATTTATAAGAGAGTTGGTGTGTAAGCCATGACTTTCTGCATCTGGTCAGAACTCATGGAGACAACAAAAGACAAACAAGGATTTTCACAGCTACTTCCAATGTGACAAAAATACACAGCGCAACACCTATATATTCCCTTGAAAACATGGTAATTTAGTTTAACCCTTTGACTTAAGTGTCTTAAGCCTGCTGCCACTTCAAGGCATGACCGTTAGCAGGTCCTAACACTACCCGAGTTCAAATTCTTATTTACCTCTATAATTAGGGGACGAATGATCAAACATTGGAACCCGGCAAAATGAAACTGATCTGCCAACCATGGCAACCTAACGCCATGCGACCTCACGTTGTTGACGTCCGCGGCATCATATGACGCTGTGGTTCATGAGGAGGAGGGGGGCAGCAAGTAAGGAGGCGCCCACAACAGGTGATGGGTACATATGTGTCATATATCTTGGTGTCCCTGTAAGAAATCAAATAGTTATCTTTCTCAAGGTGTCCCTCCCAACAAGAGGCCCCCTGAGTGCAGGTCAGCACACTGTTGCTGGACACATTTTCACAATGGGTATCATTGTATACTGCCGTATATATATAATATATCTCTTATGCGCTAACTTTATTGGTAACCGAGAAACATGTGCACATTCTGAGGTTTCTATCCAGGCTTCTGACATTTCTCGTTGTCTTCACAAGCTTCGTGTGTGTGTGTGTGTGTGTGTGTGTGTGTGTGTGTGTGACACAATTACTTGCGTAATTTAATTATTAAAACACAGATATTCTAATGCAGTGCTTAAGATCGGCTCAATAAAGAAGCTCACCGTTTCCCATCCCCGTTTCCAGCTTAGAGCAATAGTCTGAATTTATTGCCTGGTTTTTGTTTTTAAAATCCAATGCTTTGTTCAGGAGATGCCAGCAAATAAAAATACCCACGTGTGAGCACGGTCACGTGTCTCAGACAGGTCTGCAACGCTGCCTTTCCCTTTTATCTCTTAGCATGCAATGCATCCACAGTAGCAAGGGATTCTGGGTAATGACATGCATAAGAAGCACAAGGTGACACTATTTCATTTGCATATCATTTCCCAGAATCCCTGGCTGCAGTGGAAGCATTGTATGCTAAGGGATAATGGGGAAGGGCAGGGTTGCAGACCAGTCTGAGACACCCGCTCATAAGTGATATTTGTATTTGCTGTACACTGTTAGGTGGAGGGGTTTTTGTCACTTTTGTACCCTCCATAACTTATTCAATGTTCAGGAGATACAATATTCCAAAATCTTATATGCAGGAGGTTAGAATAGAGTTCTCCCCAGAGCCCAGTGCAGTCTAAAGATAACCTCCATTGCTAGTGATGAAGCCAATCATGGTTTTTAACGCTAAAAAACATTTTTAAAAAGGGAGCAGGAAATAAACTCTGCAGGCAGAGAGACGGGGACACCAATCCTTCCGGGCCGCAAACCTTGCTGTCCTTTTGGGCACATTCATTCCACGGTTTTCCACAGCCACGAGGACAGCAAGTCTGGCTGCATCTGTACAGTTCCAGGGCTCATGCCATACTGGTTACGTAATTAGGGAACTCTGAAGGTTAAAACAAAAGCAACGTCCGGAACAGCTTAATCACCAACACAATCTTCAAGTCTACATTGCATTACTGTACTTGTTCTGCCTATTATACTAAAAAGACTTTACCCTTATACCGCTTTACACAACCTTCGCTCTTCACCTCCTTCTGTTCATATTTCCCCTTCATGCCTTCCCACTACTCTGCTTCCGGTCCTCATGGCAGACACCAACAGTGTACAACCTGTACAAAAGCTCACACTGCACTGAGGAATCATCTTCCCATCTCCATTCTCTGCTCTTTTTTTGCTGCTGGTGACATTTCACCCAACCCTGGGCAATATTCTATTCATACTGGCTCCCATCCTCGCCCCCAACATCATCTACCGGTATATCTCTGCTTTCATAGCTCTTCTCTCCTTTTTTCCTGTGTCCTTTAGAATGTTCACTCCATCTCTCCATCACGATAATACCTGTAACTTATGCAGTTGTGTTAACAATACAGCAACCAAGGTGTTAAATTAATTTTTTTAAATACCTTTCTCTATGCCTCCTGTGAGAATAACCTGGGTTGTCATAGTATCTGCATTAACGGGTCAATAAAACAATGAAAAATTAATGTTATAAGTGAAGTGACTGGTGACAGTGTGCAGATGAACCAGAGATTTGACTCAATCTGACATTGTATCTTCAATAATAATAATTAATAATAAAAAGGAGGCATTATAAAAATTCCTCTCTGGCCAGCAGACAGAGGTGAGAAGAGGGTCACTATATTACTTAAAGATACCACATAATGTAAGTGTCATGCTGTGCAGCCCGCAGACCAGACCAGTCCCCTGTACTGAGGTGGGATGTAGAGTATACGCACCGACAGCAGAGGGGGCGTGTCCGGGATGTGGCATAGAAAGGCCTGGATGTAGATAAAGAATGGTCAAGTACTTGCCGAGTCCGAGGATATAGAAAGTTCCGTAGTCAAAATCCGTAGCAGAGTCCGAGGGTCTTAGAGGTTAGAGTAGTCTGTAGGAAAGCCGAGTTCAGGAGCCAGAGGGTGTATTCAGACGAGCCGGGTCAGTAGCTGTAAGGAATAAACACAAGAGAGCACGACACAGGTTCCAGGCAACACAGGTAGCAAGGAGCTATGCAGAGCAAGGAAGTGAAGGCAAAGCAGGATATTTAAAGCGACAGTGACCAATCAGGACGAGGGGCAAGGCGGAGGCGTGTCGAGGAGCTGCACGTGAGTGGCTGAGAGACCAGGAAGTAGTAGAGCACAGCTGAGAGTCTGTAACACCAGTGCCAGAATCCAAGGTGGCGGCAGCAGAGTTCAAGGTATGCACTGGGCGGCGGCATGGGTAGCAACGGGGGGCAGGGGCAGCAGCCCCTGCAGTACTGGTAATGGGTAAGGAGGGGTCACGCCGCAAGGGACATGGCCCCCGATTCCTTACAGTACCCCCCCTTCAGGATCGACCTCAGGACGATCCATCCAAGGCTTCTTTGGAAATTTCTTGTGGAAGCGATTGAGTAGAGCTGGAGCATGAATGTCTTCCCTTGATATCCAGAAACGCTCTTCTGGACCATAGCCCTTCCAATGTACAAGGAACTGTACTTTTCCCCTGGATATACGGGAATCCACAATGGACTGTACCTCGAATTCTGAGTGTCCTTGGACCGTAACAGGGTTGGGTTTACAGGCTTTTGCAGGGAAGCGATTGCTCTGAACTAAAAGCTTGAGCAGGGATACATGAAACTCATTGGGAATGTACATGGATAAAGGCAACTGTAAGCGGAATGTGACAGGATTGATTTGTTCCTGAATCAAGAAAGGCCCTAAAAACCTAGGCGCCAATTTTGGGGTAGGAGTCTTCAGTCTTATATTCTTTGCTGAAAGCCAGACGGTCCCCTGGCTTGTAATTGGGAGCCTGTTGACGACGAAGATCTGCTTGAGATTTGAACCTCTGAGCTGCCCTAAGGAGTGCGATTGGATCTTGATCCATGAGTTCTGTAGCATGGTTACCCGTTCATCGGCTGCGGCACTCCTGAGGGAGTGTTGGAGATTGGAAGCCGACTTGGATGAAAGCCGTAATTCACGAAAAACGGAGATTCTTGCGTAGATTCATTACGGAGAGAATTGGAAGCAAATTCCGCCCATGGTAACAGATCAACCCAATTATCTTGGGTATCAGAAATAAAGCATCGTAGATACTGTTCAAGGCTTTGATTAAGTCTCTCAGTTTTCCCATTAGTTTGGGGATGACAGCCTGAAGAGAAGGATAAGGCCATACCAAGCCTCTTGGAGAAAGCACGCCAAAACCTTGATATGAATTGCGATCCTCGGTCAGAAACTATGGACGTAGGGATCCCGTGGATACGAAACACTTCCTTGGTAAAAATATCTGCCAGGGTGGGAGAGGAGGGAAGACCTTTGAGGGGAACAAAATGGGCCTGTTTCGAAAATCGGTATACTATGAACAGAATGGTAGTCATACCTCTGGAGGGCGGAAGATCTACAATAAAATCCATTGAAATATGTGACCATGGACGCTCAGGTACTGAAAGAGGCATGAGTAACCCAGAAGGCTTTTGATGAAGAGTCTTGTTCTGTGCACAAACTGGACAAGCTCGTGTAAATTCGTGAATGAGTTTTGCCATATTAGGCCACCAAAAGGTGTGCTTAATGAGATCCAAAGTTCTCTTGAAGCCGGGATGGCCGGCTGACCCCATTCCAAGATCTTCTGACGAAACTTGGGGGCGGCATAAAGAGTTCCTTCCGGTCGGAATCTGTGACTGGTCTTCTACGATCTTTTCAAGAATATCAAAAGAGTTGGCGAAGACTATGCATTTCGAAGGTACAATTGTTTCTGGGATTTCTTCGGATCTTTCCTCAGGGGAAAATTATCTGGACAAGGCATCAGCTTTTATGTTCTTCGTGCCGGGGACATACAAAAGAGTATAATTAAATCTTGAAAAAAAAAGTGCCCAGCGGGCTTGACGAGATCCTAGACGACGTGCACTTTCGATATAGAGAAGATTCTTATGATCTGTCAAAATAGCAATTGGTTCGCGGGAGCCTTCCAGGAGGTGTCGCCACTCCTGTAAAGCCATCTTGATAGCCAGGAGTTCTCTATTGCCGACATCATAGTTCTTTTCAGCAGGGGAGAATTTTTTCGAAAAAAATCCACATGGGTGCAATTTATCTTGAGGGGAGAGTCTCTGGGAAAGAATGGCACCCGCACCACAATCAGAGGCGTCCACTTCTAACATAAACGGAAGACTAGTATCAGGATGACGAAGGATGGGTGCCAAAACAAAAACTTGCTTCAAGGTTTCAAAGGCGGAGACAGCCTCCGGAGGCCACACAGATGGGTCGACTCCCTTCTTAGTAAGCGCAGTGATGGGAGCCACAGTGGTAGAAAAATTCCGGATGAATTTCCTATAGTAATTGGAAAAGCCCAAAAAACGCTGAATGGCCTTAAGAGAATTGGGCAGGGGCCAATCCAAAACAGCCTTAAGTTTTTCTGGGTCCATCGAAAATCCTTTATCCGAAATGATATAGCCTAAGAAGGTGGTAGAAGATTGATGAAAAGGACATTTCTCGAGCTTTGCATAGAGATTATTGACACGGAGACGAGACAGGACAAGTCTAGTATGCTGGACATGATTTTGAAGATTCCCAGAAAAAATTAGAATGTCATCAAGGTAAATAATTACGAAGGAATTGAGGACATCGTGGAAGACATCATTCATAAAATCCTGAAAGTCAGCAGGAGCATTGCAGAAACCAAATGGCATCACGAGATACTCGTAGTGTCCGCTTCTTCCATTCATCGCCTTCTCGAATACGTATGAGGTTGTAGGCTCCTCGGAGGTCTAGCTTGGAATTTTTTTTGGCCCCTTGAAGCCTATCAAACAGTTCCAAAATCAGAGGCAGGGGATACCAGTTTTTGACAGTAATGAGATTGAGGTCCCGGTAGTCAATGCATGGTCTCAGGGATCCATCCTTTTTCTTCACAAAAAAGAAACCAGCACCGGCAGGAGACGAAGAGTTGCGAATGAATCCCTTCTCAAGATTCTCTTTGATGTAGGTTGCCATGGCTTCAGTCTCTGGGAGAGACAAGGGGTAGGACTTAGACTTTGGCATGACGGCACCAGGGACCAGATCAATGGGACAATCATAGGGTCTATGAGGAGGCAGCACGTCTGACTGAGACTTACTGAAAACATCGATGAAATCCGCATATACTTCGTGAAGAGTGGAGTTGCTATCAGAAGGCGTTTCCATTCCCGCGATAACTGTGGCAGGAGCTATGACCGGCGAGGATGAGGCATCTGACTCTGGCTCCCATTGAATCGGTTTGCAGTCCCTCCAATCTATGCATGGGTTGTGATGCTGTAACCACGGTAATCCTAGGATAACTGAAAAATCAGGAGAGTGTATTACGTCAAAGGAGATAATCTCGGTGTGAGAACCGGCAGATAAAGTGAGAGGAAGAGTCTCTAACGTGATAAAAGCAGGTTGCAAAGGACGTCCATCAATAGCCTCGAGTCCAATTGGTGCTTTCTTGGAGATAAGAGAAATCTTGTTACGGGTGGCGAACTCTTGGTCCACAAAATTACCACCGGAGCCTGAATCGAGAAAAGCAGTAGTAGTTACGCGAAAATTCGGGCCTTCGAGCGAAACTGGGAGCATAATCCTCTTAAGGAGTTCCTCTTTAGAGAGGGAGCAAGAAGAAATTGATCCGAGGGTAAGTCCCTCTTGCATGGCTGGTCCTGTTTGTTCCCTGGGCCTCAAAGGACAAAAACGTACCACATGATCTGGTGATCTACAATAATAGCATAGGCCCTCATTCTGGCGGCGAACCCTCTCGCCCGTCCTGTCGGGAGTACGGATCCGCTGACTGCCGATCTGCATGTGTTCCACAGTGTCAGGAACAGGCCGAAAAACCGGAGGAGGCCTAGGATAAGGAGAGTCAGTAGGCACGAACCTGGGACGTTGGCGTTCGTGACATCGCTCCTGGAGGTGCAGATCCACGCGTATGCACTGTGCGATCAAATCCTCCAATGCTTGGGGTCGGGGCTGGACTGCAAGTTCATCCTTTACAGATTCGGACAAACCTTGCCAAAATATAGCAGAAAGTGCCTCTTCGTTCCAACGAGTCTCTGCTGCGACGGTCCGGAATTCCAGTGCATATTTGGCTACGGACCTACGACCCTGAGACAAATGAACTAAAGAAGAGGCAGCAGTATCTTTGCGAACAGGAATATCAAATACCTGCTGGAATTCTTGGGGGAAAAGCTGGTAATCCGACTTGGTCACCGGACGCAGCTCCCAGATGGGAGAAGCCCAGGCCAAGGCATCCCGTTAAGAGAGAGTAAACATAGGCTACCTTGGTGCGTCCGTTTGGAAAGAGGCTTGGAGATATTTCAAACTGAATTTCACACTGGTTCAAAAACCCTCGACAGGCCAGAGGGTCACCCGCATATGCTGTAGGCGTAGGGATTCTTAAAGGTGCGGCTGCTGCTGGTGGCGGAGTGGGCTGTAGTGAGAGAGTGGATAGTTGTTGAATCAAACAGGTAATTTGCTCTCCAAAAGTTTGGATGCATTGTGCAAGGGACGTAATTAGCTCCCCCACCTCAGCCAGGTCTGCATTTGGCTTCTGCATAATGTCACGCTGTGCAGCCCGCAGAACGGACCAGTCCCCTGTACTGAGGTGGGATGTAGAGTATACGCACCGACAGCAGAGGTGGCGTGTCCGGGATGTGGCGTAGTAGCGTGGCCAGGCCTGGATGTAGATAAAGAATGGTCAAGTACTTGCCGAGTCCGAGGATATAGAAAGTTCCGTAGTCAAAATCCGTAGCAGAGTCCGAGGGTCTTAGAGGTTAGAGTAGTCTGTAGGAAAGCCGAGTTCAGGAGCCAGAGGGGGTATTCAGACGAGCCGGGTCAGTAGCTGTAAGGAATAAACACAAGAGAGCACGACACAGGTTCCAGGCAACACAGGTAGCAAGAAGCTATGCAGAGCAAGGAAGTGAAGGCAAAGCAGGATATTTAAAGTGACAGTGACCAATCCGGACGAGGGGCAAGGCGGAGGCGTGTCGAGGAGCTGCTCGTGAGTGGCTGAGAGACCAGGAAGTAGTAGAGCACAGCTGAGAGTCTGTAATACCAGTGCCAGAATCCAAGATGGCGGCGGCAGAGTTCAAGGTACGCACTGGGCGGCGGCATGGGTAGTGACGGGGGGCAGGGGCAGCAGCTGCTGCAGTACTGGTAGTGGGTAAGGAGGGGTCACGCCACAAGGGACGTGGCCCCCGATTCCTTACAGTAAGATCATTCAAATCTGGTGCTATTCACAATTATATCAGATATAGATTTGGGGTGAGCAAAATGACGCGCATGCAACAATATCAGATGTGAGGGGGTTGTCTGTGTTGCATATGTCGGATATTTGTTTCCCTCTCAAAATTATAATTAAACCCTGTCAAGACAGATGTCCAGGCATGCATTAAACTCATCCTAATGCAATAATGAGGGTAGCATTATTCTAGGGGTTATAGGGAGAATGTTATGGGCTATTTTATACTCTCAGATTAATAGGAGTTTAAAATCATCTCCCAGCCATGTCACAAAACATTGACGAGTGGGAGATAATACATACCCACAAAAGGTTGGTTATTTATTTATATATACTGGATTTATCATTGGACTCAATCCAAAGGTTAATTTGTCCCCCTATAAATATTCCCCCAAGAGTCTCACTAATCTATGCTCCTGACAAAGCAAGAACAGTTTTGCGAAACGCGTAGAGCAGAGACTTTGGAGGCAGAAGGCAGTCACCCAGGCTGTCAGCTGTTTGCTGCAACAGCCACTACGCCTCAGAGCGAACCTCCGAACGCGTAGGCAAGGAAACCCAGAAGGGACGTTATCCTGATGCCACGGGGAGACAAGGACGCCGGTGCAGCCGACATCTCCCAGACAACCTACTGCGTGGAGCGGGACGCTGATCTGAGGAGACCGAACACATGCCGCATGTCCCTCCCACTGGGGTAACCCTTCACATGCTGTTTTAAAGCTTTCATTTGGTAATTGTATCCCTTGTGGCTTTTACACTTTGTACCCAATTAAATAAGGTTTTACCCATTAGGAGCTTCTGTGTGCTCTTCTACCCCCTTGTTCTACAGTGCCTACTAGGTGTGTTAACACCTCTGTAAGGCCGCGTCCATGTTTAGTGCTTGCGGGCGGAGGCGCGCTGAGGCGCGCTTCCGCTCGGCACTGAGCCCCTACAGCCGCAATGAGAGCGGCTTTAGTAGGGGCTCGCCTACGCTTGCGGAAGCGTAGGTCTTAGGAAAATTTTACATTTTCCCGCTTGCCGGAGCGCAGGGCCGGTCACAGTGAGCGGTTCGCGCAATGAGGGCGAACCAGCTCCGTGACGTCACTGGCCTGCCCCCCGACACGCCCCCGGACGGCGCACGGACCAAGGCCAGGGAAAGCACCCGCTTTCCCTCAGCCTCCGCGCACCTCAGCAAGCAAGAAGGCACCCTGGACGCAGCCTAAAGGTGATTGAACAACCCCTATTGTGGATTCTTACATTCTGGACTGACAGTGTCATTAATGGGTTTTTCCTGCTCCATATTGACATTGCACTTAAGCTAGAAGTTTTGAGCGCTTCTTTAGGATACTGCCCCTATTACTGTTCTAGTTTTTCAAGTTTCCTCCTAATCAGCTGCTTACCTGCTTTTGTAACACACACACGTTAGTGTGAGCAGAGGACGTGACATCAGCACGGGCCCAACTCCCAGGACAGGATAGAAGGCTCCGCTCCCCGACAACGAGGACGCTGACAGCTGTGAGCAGGAAGCTGACAAGCTGCACTGTGAGCTGAGAGCTGGAAAGCAGCCTTCCAGGGTAGGAGAGATTGCACGTCTGACTCCAAGTCGTGTTCCAGACGAGGTTGAAGGACCTTTTTGCCTTTACATGTGTAACCCTTTTTGTGAACCGGCCGACCCACCCAATCTCACATTGGCCCCTCGTGGTCTAACCGGTTCCTTTCCCCGCAACACACCTGCTCTAAAGGGCTACTGGTGACTGTATAACACCTGTGGCTCCAGGAGATCTGAGCCTCCGCTAGCTGGGAGCCTGGGGAAACCCTTAACATTACCTGATGCAGCGCCTCCACTTACCCAGGATCCCCCGTTAGGAAAGATAGCCCTGGGTAAGAAATACAATAACACACGTAGATGATAAACCAAACTAACACTTTACTTATCACACACACATAACCTCATTACATAACATAACATGACATCACCTGATGCTCTACCCGCATCACCTCAGCCCAATGTCTGGTGTTCCCCACCCAGTGTCCTGTGATCCCCCACACCCAATGTCTCGTACTCCTACGAAAGGTCGTGGGTGACTGCGCAGTCACTAAATTAAGCTAGGGCCCAGTTGGTGCACTTAGAATACTTGAGATACCTTCCGAGCACTCCGATGCTTGGGACCGCAACTCTCTTCTCAAAGGGTCAGACGTCCGTCTGATCCTTTCCAGGTACTCTGCCGGTGGACCCCAACGAGGGTCCCACCGCTCCACGGGAACTGCAACCGGATCACGGCAACACCAACCGCATGGGAACAGCAACCGCCGCTATTCGCTTTCTATCACAACTACTTCTAGAGTGACAGCAACCCTAACCTAGGGCCTGTCCCTGAGGAACCGCAACCTGGGGTGGCTTGGGGAAAACTCCTAGGGCCTGTGGACAATGACCTGCCCCCCCTTCCCCTAGCTACCCAGTCCTATCTGTAACTAACAACTAGCTATTAACTAGCTACTCCTACAGCACCTGCAGCTGACACACCACTCACACGGTCAGCCTGCAGGGATCCACACCCGCTGCACGCACACACAGCTACCTGAATGATACACACCATTCACTGGAACCCGCAGCCAATCCACTGCTTGCACACTGTGCCTCTTTGCCAGCGCCCACAGCCCTCTCCGCTGTGGCACTGCCAAACCGGCACCTTCCACACCTAAGGGTCACCTCCCTAGCTATGGCCGTCCCTCTTCAGTTACCCCCTGCCCTTACCGGGAATTGGGGCCTGCCTGGGGATCTAGGGAGAACCCTTACCTGATGCAGGAGCCACGCGCTCCCTGCACCCTTCCTACTCCTTCCTTCTCCTCTGCCTGACTGACGCATGCAAAGCCCGGGAAATGTATCTATATTCCCGGGCTGAGCTTCCTTCAGCCCTATTGGCCACACTCAGGCACCTGATGCCTGTCTCCCTAAGCCTCCTGGGAATTGTAGTTCCTGGGGGCTGTCTAAGCATTGGGGCCGCGTGCGCGCTTCTCCCGCGCATGCGCGAACCCCTAATGGCCGCCTCAACCTCTCTACTACCTTCCCTACTCTCGCGCGATCTCTCCCTGCACTGGGGATCCTATCGCGCGTTTCCGCCCTACTGCGCATGCGCGAACTAACGCGCAATGGCGGCGCCCTCTCTTCAAGCCGCCGAGCCGGTGGCAACGCGATCGCGGCCCTAGCGACGGCCCGATCGCGTCCCCGGCAACCAGCCTGCACCACTATGCCCCGCGCTGCTCCCTGCTCTGGCCCCCACCCTCGCGAAGTGCCGGCGGGTCCGTCGCAGCCTCCGGCGGCACCCGCTACCACACGGCACTCGCGGAGAGGGGCCAGGGAGTGAAAATATACCTCGGGGCTACATTCTCCCCTTCGCAGAATCCCAACGCCCTCGCTTGGGTAGCAACCATACAGTGGGTTATATAATGGAAAATGCATAGTAAACAGTACATCATACACAAGCAATTTCCCATTTGTACCCAACATCCCCGCATGGATACCCGAGGCCAGCTGAGTTTCAGATTGGAGTGCCCCTAACAGACTGGGTGAGGGTATCCCACCTTGACTACTGTGAGTCTTTTGGAGTTCCAAACTGGTCCCTTGCACCAACCCACCTTCTCCCTCTCGTAGAAAAAAATGTACGGGGTCCTGGGTATTGACCCTTTCCGGACCCTCCGGTCTCGTCTCACGGGAGACAGGAAGGTTCAGCCTCTTGCCTCGATCCACCACATGGCGAACATAGTGCTCCATCGCGCACCTGGGAGAGGCCACAACTACCAGAGCGGTCTCAACAGAGTCTTTGTCCGCTCCAACCATCCCTTTAACGGTGACACCTTCTGTGGACTGTACAACTTCTTCGGGTAGGCCCGGGTCTTGAGAAGGCCAAGCTTGGAGACTCCTCGAGCAGGGGTAGGTGTCGCTCCGGTCCACTACACCGGATACCTTGATGAGGTCGGATTCGTTCCATAATCCGCAGAGATCTTCTGGGGGAGACACCTCCACCAGGACGCGATGACGGGGTGAGCCCATCGCCCGGGTGACCCTACCTCTGGAGTCACCAGGCTCCACGATCACCGGGGAGCTCACACCCGACACCCCTGGGGCAGTCAACTTACCCCTGTCGTTGTCGGCAGGTACTGATCCCAAGCCTGGGACCGCTGGTACCTCGGTGGTAGGCCGGACTGGCAGTTGCAGGGCACACGGGCCCACATCATGGTCTGCATCAGTTGAGGTGGTTGCCTCGGTGACCTCACTGGAGTTGTCCGCCGGCAGGCGCATCACCACACTCGGTTGGTCGCTGGACTCATCACACAGGGGTGGGGGTATAAACACCTTACCCTGGCCGTCTGGAATCTGTGGTTCTGGTCTCGGTGGTTCTTGCTCGGGAACCGGATCTGGAACCGACATCTGGGGTTCCAACTTCTGTAGCTCCGCCTTCAGCGGCTCCGCCTCAGCGTCTGGTAAGTTCATGTGGGCACACGGGCCCTCCACCACCTCCATGGCTGAAGTAGAAGCATTAGTAGCGGCTTCACCCACCTCGGTAGCACCATCAGGCGCCTCTTTCTCCGTAGGTGCCGCCATCAGAGGTTCCTGCTCCTCAATTTGCACGTCCCCTTTGAGAGCGTCTGCAACAGTGGTCTGGACACACGGGTCCCCGGAGGCCTCTGTAATTAAGACAAACTGAGGGCAAATATCATTTACTGTAAGAGGGAGGTCCGGCTCCTCCTCTTCTTCCTCGGACGGTCCTGTAACCACCAACGGCACGGGTTGCAGGGTCGGTACCCTGCAGTAGCCACATATACGTCCCCAAGCCAAATTACAAGACGAGCAGTCCCCTTGGTTACAGAAACAGTCTAGGTACCCCTCCTCGTTCGCGTCTCCCAACCGAAATTTTATCATGTACGCCAAAACATTAAAGTCCATACTACCCGAGAGACTCAATGATTGTATCGTACATGGACACAACAAAAAGGATACGCTCCCAGCCTTGGTCTGCCAGAGTCCATACGACGGCGAGCAATTTTCTCTGTATCCAGTACTCTCTTTGCTGGGTGAAGGCTCACTGTGCTGGCTCCCCCTGGTGGAATCTGAAGGAGGGGCAGCACGCTCTTTCAGGGAGTGTTGCGAGCTCTGTACTGAGTCACTCACAGTGTGGGGGCGGGGCTCTGGCTTTCCCGCCAGTCCTGGATAACCGGTTGCAACATTTTCCTGTGCAGGCTGGCAGTCATCTGCACACGTGCCATTTTGATTTGGCGGGAGCCGCCATTTTAGGTGGGGCTCACGGTCAATGTCTATAGGGCTCTCGGTGCAGGTAGAAACTGCCAAGTCAGGGTAGATAAAGGGGCACCCATCGGTCGGACCCCCGGGCAAATTTAAGAACTTAGGGCCATCTTCCTCGCTTAGGGTCTGGCCTACATATATCAGGACAGTACTCCATTGCACGGTGTCATCATACCTTCGCCCTCTGACCCACGTACCCGCTAGTCCAGGGAGCTTCCGAACATGCGCCTGGACATCTAACAAGGGCACGCCAGCTGGGACTGCCCCCACGGCAACCACACGGTTAGGAGTCACGTTCACTTTCAAGGCCCATGCGTAGACCTCCTGCTTTGAGAGCACCCACATGGTGGAACAAAAATAGGACACAATTTAGCAAAAAAAAACCATACAGGGCACCCCAGGTCTGATATCTCAGCAGCGCCTCCAAATGTAACCCTTTTTGTGAACCGGCCGACCCACCCAATCTCACATTGGCCCCTCGTGGTCTAACCGGTTCCTTTCCCCGCAACACACCTGCTCTAAAGGGCTACTGGTGACTGTATAACACCTGTGGCTCCAGGAGATCTGAGCCTCCGCTAGCTGGGAGCCTGGGGAAACCCTTAACATTACCTGATGCAGCGCCTCCACTTACCCAGGATCCCCCGTTAGGAAAGATAGCCCTGGGTAAGAAATACAATAACACACGTAGATGATAAACCAAACTAACACTTTACTTATCACACACACATAACCTCATTACATAACATAACATGACATCACCTGATGCTCTACCCGCATCACCTCAGCCCAATGTCTGGTGTTCCCCACCCAGTGTCCTGTGATCCCCCACACCCAATGTCTCGTACTCCTACGAAAGGTCGTGGGTGACTGCGCAGTCACTAAATTAAGCTAGGGCCCAGTTGGTGCACTTAGAATACTTGAGATACCTTCCGAGCACTCCGATGCTCGGGACCGCAACTCTCTTCTCAAAGGGTCTGATCCTTTCCAGGTACTCTGCCGGTGGACCCCAACGAGGGTCCCACCGCTCCACGGGAACTGCAACCGGAACACGGCAACACCAACCGCATGGGAACAGCAACCGCCGCTATTCGCTTTCTATCACAACTACTTCTAGAGTGACAGCAACCCTAATCTAGGGCCTGTCCCTGAGGAACCGCAACCTGGGGTGGCTTGGGGAAAACTCCTAGGGCCTGTGGACAATGACCTGCCCCCCCTTCCCCTAGCTACCCAGTCCTATCTGTAACTAACAACTAGCTATTAACTAGCTACTCCTACAGCACCTGCAGCTGACACACCACTCACACGGTCAGCCTGCAGGGATCCACACCCGCTGCACACACACACAGCTACCTGAATGATACACACCATTCACTGGAACCCGCAGCCAATCCACTGCTTGCACACTGTGCCTCTTTGCCAGCGCCCACAGCCCTCTCCGCTGTGGCACTGCCAAACCGGCACCTTCCACACCTAAGGGTCACCTCCCTAGCTATGGCCGTCCCTCTTCAGTTACCCCCTGCCCTTACCGGGAATTGGGGCCTGCCTGGGGATCTAGGGAGAACCCTTACCTGATGCAGGAGCCACGCGCTCCCTGCACCCTTCCTACTCCTTCCTTCTCCTCTGCCTGACTGACGCATGCAAAGCCCGGGAAATGTATCTATATTCCCGGGCTGAGCTTCCTTCAGCCCTATTGGCCACACTCAGGCACCTGATGCCTGTCTCCCTAAGCCTCCTGGGAATTGTAGTTCCCAGGGGGCTGTCTAAGCATTGGGGCCGCGTGTGCGCTTCTCCCGCGCATTTGCGAACCCCTAATGGCCGCCTCAACCTCTCTACTACCTTCCCTACTCTCGCGCGATCTCTCCCTGCACTGGGGATCCTATCGTGCGCTTCCACCCTACTGCGCATGCGCGAACTAACGCGCAATGGCGGCGCCCTCTCTTCAAGCCGCCGAGCCGGTGGCAACGCGATCGCGGCCCTAGCGACGGCCCGATCGCGTCCCCGGCAACCAGCCTGCACCGCTATGCCCCGCGCTGCTCCCTGCTCTGGCCCCCACCCTCGCGAAGTGCCGGCGGGTCCGTCGCAGCCTCCGGCGGCACCCGCTACCACACGGCACTCGCGGAGAGGGGCCAGGGAGCGAAAATATACCTTGGGGCTACACATGCTTATTATTGAAGTAAATTGTGAGTTTACCATTTCTAACCCTTTCCATTGCATGTAAAATAAATCTCTTTTATTGCACCATAGAAGCGTTTTGCGCTTTTATCTTCTAGGGGAAAAAAATATATATATTATATCAAAACAGACTACATCCTCAATAAGCAAAAGGATTGGGTCAAACCCAAGGGACCACGCCCCTGCCAACATTTCTCACAACCATACGAGACCCTTAAACCACTTCACCATAGATTTATAGATTTCCAATCATCTAATCACCATAATCACACTAATTCTGATCATAAATACAAGAACATTGCACGTTATCATCAGACATCTGACGAGCGTTCCTCCAAACATTCACTCCTTGGCACAACCCAGTTCCTTATTCCACGAAGTGAAACAGTACCAGAGACCGCACAGATCTGACCTCTAAAAAGGTCAATACCCAAAAGCACTACAGTACCACCCAAGCAGTCTATTTTAGGCTACCACCCATCCGGGGGGGAGGGGGGGAGGTTTTAAGCCTTGAGCACACAGAGTTACCACAAATTCTGCAAAACATTCAATGGGATGATAACTATATTTGGGTGTCATGCAATGTGAGTGCTCTATACACCTGTATAGAGCACCACAAGGGGTTGAGAGCCATTGAATATTATCTAGACCACTCCAGTGCCCAAAAAAAACTTCATCCTAAAAAGCATCAAATGAATTTTAACTTTCAACTATTTTTATTCTGAGTGCGATTTGTTTTTACAAAAATGTGGTACCGCGATGGGCACAAAATTTGCACCCAGCTACACAAATCTATTTTTTAGGGCTTTGAGAGGGAACCACCATCTGAAACAACAATCAGTATGAAGGTAACCTCGTCATGTGGAGAAGATACATTTATAGTATGGCCTCGGCCTTAGAGGCCCTGCGCTCTCCCCCCACCGTTATGGAAATAATTGTCCGGGAAGAGCGCAGGGCCTCTGTAACTGTCTCTTTCCTTGTCCGGCAGCAAGGTCACTTTATCATGGCGTCACATTGCCATGACATCACAAGACGCCATTACGTCATGTTGCTAGGACGTGACGCCACATGGCATTGCCATGACAACATGGCATCATGACGCTGCATCTGAGGAAATGCTGTCCAGGTCAATGAAGAGGCCCGCAAAAGCCCCACCATAATCGACGCTGGGTTCTGTACCGTAGAAAGTATATAGATTAAACAGCACATACATACATACACACACGTGGTGCAATGGGAACCTGGAGGGACCCTATACCCTCCTTCAAATATATACCAAAAGAAAGGGGGAGTTCCCAGCACTCAAACCGATAAATGATGAAATAAGAAAAAAATTGAAAAATTGCTTTTGCTAGAAAATATACAAATATACACATAGGGCATGGATACTGGAAATATAACCAACTAGCTGAGAGACCCGGCGTTGCCCGGGATGTAAATGCGTAATAGGTAGTATTATTTATAAATGGTGGAACAATAGGTGAGTATTTGTTGGAAAGGTTGGATAATAATGTTGAAAAGAAAGATGGAAGAAAATGTAATACGATGTTGTATAAAAATGGTTTATTGTAAACACATCACAGTACAATGTATATTTTGGTGACATAAGTGATGTAAAAATGTGAGGCGTGTGTCCTGCTAGGGTGTGAGCGTGTGTGAGGTGGCAGGTGGGTGTTCAGTACGGGTGGCGCGTGGGTAGTGAGTGCTGGCTGTGGGTCGGGGTCCTGCTAGGGTGTGAGGCGGCAGGTGTGTGGCGAGTGCGGGTGACAGCTGGTCAGTGATATTGTTGCGTAGGGGCAGGATGCGGCAGGAGTGTGTCGAGTGTGTGGGGTGGGTGAGAGGCGGCGGGTGTTTGTCGAGTGTGGCAGGTCTGTTTAGTGCGTGCGGCGGCTGTGTGGCGCGGGGATGTGAGCGGTGGGCGGGTGAAAGGCAGAAGTGCGGGTGGGAGAAAGGCAGAGGCGGGAGGGCGGACGAAAGGCGTTGAAGGAGGGGAGGGGAGGTGAGGTCGGAGGGTGGTGAGGGGAGGTGAAGGGGGGCGGAGGGGAGGTGAGGATGGGTGGTGGGGGATGGTGAGGGGAGGTGAAGGGGGGGCGGAGGGGAGGTGAAGGGGGGGCGGAGGGGAGGTGAAGGGGGAGAGGTGAAGGGGGGGTGACGGGAGGTGGAGGGGGTTGCCGAGAGGTGAAGGGAGGGGGGGGGGGTGACAGGAGGTGAAGGGAGGGGGGGGTGACAGGAGGGGGGTGACAGGAGGCGAAGGGGGGGGTGGTGACAGGAGGTGAAGGGAGGAAGGGAAGGGGGAGGTGGAGGAGAGGAAGGGGGAAGAGGGAGGTGGGGGAGGAGGGAGGTGGGGGAAAGGGTGAAGGGGGGGAGGGGTGAAGGGGGAAAGGGGGTAAAGGTGGGGGAGGGGAAAAGGGGGGAAAGGTGGGGGAGGAGGGAAAGGGGGGAAAGATGGGTGGAGGGGGGAAGGGGGTGGAGGGGGGGAAGAGGGGAGAGGGGGGATGGGGAAAGGGGGAGGTGGGGAAGTGAGGAGGGTAAGGGGGGAGGTGGGGAAGTGAGGAGGGTAAGGGGGGAGGTGGGGAAGTGAGGAGGGTAAGGGGGGAGGTGAGGAGGGGAAGGGGGGAGGTGGAGGAGGGGAAGGGGGGGAGGTGGAGGAGGGGAAGGGGGGAGATGGAGGAGGGGAAGGGGGAGATGGAGGAGGGGAAGTGGTGGAAAGAGGGGGGAAGTGGTGGGAAGAGGGGGGAGGTGGTGGGAAGGGGGGAAGAGGGGGGAGGTGGTGGGAAGGGGGGAGGGGGGAGGTGGGAAGGGGGGGGGAGGTGGGAAGGGGTGGGAAGGGGGGGGAGGTGGTGGGAAGGGGGGGGAGGTGGGAAGGGGGGGGGGAGGTGGTGGGAAGGGGGGGGGAAGGTGGGAAGGGGGGGGAGGTGGTGGGAAGGGGGGGGGGGCGGTGGAAAGGGGGGGGAGGTGGTGGGAAGAGGGGGGAGGTGGTGGGAAGAGGGGGGAGGTGGTGGGAAGGTGGGAAGGGGGGGAGGTGGTGGGAGGTTGTAAGGGGGAGTGAAAGGGGGTGAAGGGGGGGTGGAGGGGAGGTGAAGGGGGGGGGGTGGAGGGGAGGTGAAGGGGGGGGGTGGAGGGGAGGTGAAGGGGGGGTGAAGTGGAGGGGAGGTGGAGGGGATGTGGAAGGGAGGGGAAGTGTAGTGAGGGGTGGGTGAGGGGAGGTGGAGGGGAGGTGAAGGGGGGGCGGAGGGGAGGTGAAGGGGGGGTGAGGGGAGGTGAAGGGGGAGAGGTGAAGGGGGTTGCCGGGAGGTGAAGGGAGGGGGGGGGGTGACAGGAGGTGAAGGGAGGGGGGGTGACAGGAGGGGGGTGACAGGAGGCGAAGGGGGGGGGGGTGACAGGAGGTGAAGGGAGGAAGGAAAGGGGGAGGTGGAGGAGAGGAAGGGGGAAGAGGGAGGTGGGGGAGGAGGGGAAGGAGGGAGGAGAAGGGGGGAGGTGGGGGAAAGGGTGAAGGGGGGGAGGTAAGGGTGAAGGGGGGGAGGGGTGAAGGGGGAAAGGGGGTAAAGGTGGGGGAGGGGAAAAGGGGGGAAAGGTGGGGGAGGAGGGAAAGGGGGGAAAGAGGGGTGGAGGGGGGAAAGAGGGGTGGAGGGGGGAAAGAGGGGTGGAGGGGGGAAAGAGGGGTGGAGGGGGGAAGAGGGGAGAGGGGGGATGGGGAAAGGGGGAGGTGGAGGAGGGGAAGTGAGGAGGGTAAGGGGGGAGGTGAGGAGGGTAAGGGGGGAGGTGAGGAGGGTAAGGGGGGAGGTGGAGGAGGGGAAGGGGGGGGAGGTGGAGGAGGGGGGAGGTGGAGGAGGGGAAGGGGGGAGATGGAGGAGGGGAAGTGGTGGGAAGAGGGGGGAGGTGGAGGGGGGGTGGAGGGGAGGTGGAGGGGGGGTGGAGGGGATGTCGAAGGGAGGGGAAGTGTAGTGAGGGGTGGGTGAGGGGAGGTGAAGGCCGCTCACTCACCCGTCCGGCAGCTCCCACGTGGATCTGAGGCGGGAGGCAGCGTGTTGTGGCCGCTCCCCCGCTGACTGTAGCGGCGCCGGGGGGGGGGGGGGGGGTGGAGGGGAAGTGAGTGAGGGGAGGTGATCACTCCGCTCCCCCGCTGAGTGTAGCGGCGCCAGGGGGGGTGGAGGGGAAGTGAGTGAGGGGAGATGATAACTCTGCTCCCCCGCTGAGTGTAGCGGCGCCGGGGGGGGGGGTGGAGGGGAAGTGAGTGAGGGGAGGTGATCACTCCGCTCCCCCGCTGAATGTAGCAGCGCCGGGGGGGGTGGAGGGGAAGTGAGTGAGGGGAGGTGATCACTCCGCTCCCCCGCTGAGTGTAGCGGCGCCGGGGGGGGTGGAGGGGAAGTGAGTGAGGGGAGGTGATCACTCCGCTCCCCCGCTGAGTGTAGCGGCGCCGGGGGGGTGGAGGGGAAGTGAGTGGGGGGAGGTGAAGGGGGGTGAGGGGACGTGAAGACCGCTCCCTCACCCGTCCGGCAGCTCCCTCACCCGTCCGGCAGCTCCCTCACCCGTCCGGCAGCTCCCACGTGGAGGGGGGGGGGGGGTGAAAGCGCGGGAAACAGGGAGAGGCGGAGCCTCCGGGACCGGTGGGGAAGAGAGCGGTGATGTGCTGCTAACACTGTGAGCCCCGTTAATGTATGTAACACCGTGTGTGTGGGGGGGTTGTGTGTGTTTAGTGATATGTGTGTGTGTGTGTGTGTGTGTGTGTGTGTGTGTGTGTGTGTGTGTGTGTGTGTGTGTGTGTGTATAGTGATGTGTGTGTGTGTGTGTATAGTGATGTGTGTGTGTGTGTGTATAGTGATGTGTGTGTGTGTTTTTTTTTTTTTTGTTTTTTTGGACCTTTGGCCCGTCACTCCGCCTCAGGCCAATGAGAGGTGTGGGGGGCGGGCCAAGGGGGTGGTGTGAGTGTGTGAGCCCAATGAGAGGTGTGCGGGGGCGGGCGGCCCAAGGGACCAATGAGATTGCCGCTAGGGACACCGGACATCCAGGCAGGCAAACATACAGTGCTTTCACTAATATAGTATAAGATGTTAACAACACAATTGATCAAAGAAAAAAAAGGGTCCAACAGTGTATGGTGTAGGCTAAACATATAGTAAGGGAGAACATGGGGTGAGCGAAGGGAGGAAGGGAAGACAAGGGGAAAACAATTAGGGACATAGGGGGGCAATGTTTCAGGGCAGAGGGCCCCTTCTTCTGGTCCGTTCCAAGGTCTCTACAATCCCAGGTACATCCCTTACAACTAATAGGAACAGGGTCTCCCTTACAAGGTGGACACAGTGAGCAGGTGTAAATAAATGTCACACTAATTATATACAAGGTGCGGATATTACAAAGTAACACCCGGGAAAGAATCCCTGGTAAAGCACCCTTGGGGGGCACAGATGGGTAGGAAAATGCATAATCCCGAACAGATTTCACATTCATACGCACAAAGTGAAAAATAATAACGTTTTAATCAAATAATGATAAATTCAGGGCATAAAATAATTGTAGTTAAAACACTGGGGGTAGGTATGGGTATACAAACATTATCTTGCTCCTCCTAAGTCAAACAACTAAGTATTATACATCGAAGGGTTTAATGTCCTTTTAAATAATCATTAGTGACATAGGATATACCTATTCTAAATTCAAATGTATACCCCTTTTAAAACGGGTATAAAATTGGAGCACATGCTAAGCGCGCCTTCGCACACCTCTGCACGCCAGCAGGAACCCTGGACGAGGCTTTAGAAATAGACGTACACACAATGGATTACATTATACAGTAGAAAACACACTTACTGGGGGGTTTGGGCTACAACACCAACCTTTCCTAGTGAAATAGCATAGAAAATAAGAGTCTTTCCAAAGTCCTTTCGATGACCGGGAATAAGCCCGAAAAGTCTTGCAACTGAAATCGGCATGCAGTTCCTGACGCCACTGCTCTTTCTCCTCTGGAGGTGCTGAAATCCCTTGACCGGGAGATAGTACCAAATGACCTGGTTCTCTTTTCAGCTTGCAATCCCAGCCGCGACCTCTACTTTCTCTTTTCAGAACTTGGCCCCGAAAAGTGGGACTTAGAACATTTCTTGCCTTTACATTTCTGAAGCCGACTCGCGTCTAGTTCTCACAGAGCATCTTTTGGTCAGTTCAAATCTGCCACTGCTGTCTTGGCGCTTAGAGTCTCCTGAGCCGATTGGCTGCTAGGTTTCTTATAGGATTTCAGACCCATTCACAGAATACCTCAACCAATCACAACGGGGGAATATTTCCACCAGCCTATCAGCAATTTGCCGGTATCCTGAAGCTGGGCGGGCACAGATTTTCAATTCTGCAAAGGAGCATTTGCCAACCTGGCACCTCTGCCACTTAGCATATTGAACCCCCCGCTGGGCCAGGCTCCTCAGAGTCTGGGGCCAGGCAAATGGTCGCTGGATAGCCCTTATTCATGCCAGGACGTGGGTACTCAAACATAACTCTGTACTCCGCCCGCCCTAACACCTTGGCATCTCTGTGGCTTTCAAGTCCGGGACCCGAGCAGACTTAGTGGCACCAACTTGGTAGCCAACTAGTCTCTCGGAACCATGGACCTAGAAATCCCCAGCTCATATACAGTGCATAAAACATATACAGTATACATCTATAAACCATGTTAATAAAAAATATCACAAAATCCTTCTAAGTCCCTCATCCCCTAGGATCTACTGAAAAGATGTTCACGTTCATTCTAAGAGCTCCCAGACCCTCCTATAAGAAGTTGGCTAAAAAGTTGCTTCAAATAACGCTTAGGTTAATTTTCAGAGTTGCTTCTCATGTACAGAAGCTGGACACAAATAATTTCACTCTCACAACCTCACGGATGGTTGGAGACCCTCCGAACCCCTATACCATGTCCTGGGTTCTGAGCATATACTTGGGGGGGGGGGGGAGAGGGGAGAGGGGAGGGGAACCTCCCACTAAACTAGGGACCCCTGAATATACCGGGGCTACGCGTATCCCTATGCCCCCTTTTACCTTTCTGGTCTGTGCTGAAGGAGGACATCCTGCCGCTGAGCTGCGCAACTGCTTTCCAGAAAGGACTTTGTCCGGAGGTCTGTGACTACATGTGCCCGGGAATCTGACTCGGTTTCCGGATACATTTTTGGGGTGGCCAGCAACTCTGGTCCACTCTGTCTAGCTAGACACAATCCGACAACACTTTTACCGCAAAGTTCACCCTGGAAAGGTAAAAGACACACAGATTCTTTATCGTCGTATATTTTTCATACAATGCATGGCAGTACATATACAACAGTCAGGCCCAAGAGCTGACCCTCTAGGGCCCCAAAACATGGATCAGGGGTAACAAAGTGGGCTTGACCTTTATTAGTGAGCCTGGTTACCCCCTCACCGTCACAGAAAAACCTTTTGACTAGTAAGTATACCCTCTCAAGTCCCCAACCCCCCTCAACAGGTCAGGTTTTCAGGATATCCCTGCTTCAGCATAGGTGGCTCAGTCTCTGCTTCAGCACAGGTAGCTCAATCAGTCCCTACTTCAGTCTTTGACTGAGCCTCTGATTGAGCCACCTGTTCTGAAACTGGGATATCCTGAAAACCTGACCTGTTGGGGGGGGGGGGGGGCACTGGAGTTGAGCCCCCCTGTTACAAGTGACATGCAATCTAAATTAGTAGGGCTGCTATGCAACGGTTGAAACCCCATCCAAATGAATGAGACTCAGTCCAAAATGAGCAAGACCCCAAAGGCCGGCGCGTGTTGTTTTCCTAAGAAAATTTAAGCCAGGCAGGGAGAGTGCGCGATCGTGCGCAGTGACGTCACGCGGCCGGCTAGGTGCGCTCGTCTGGGGGCGCGGCCATGACGTCACGGAGCTGATTTGCCCTCATTGGGCGAACCGCTCACGTGACGCGCTTGCGGGTGGCAAATTCAAATTTGCTTGCTCTGCTAAGCACTGAGCATGCGCAAGCGCAAGCACTTGCCCACGCTGGCCACACACATTACCGCAATGTGTTTCATAGCGGCCAGTGTGAGCGCACACTCAGCGCCACCCTGGCCGAGGTCTTAGGCCAGGTCCATAGTGCATTCGCCCGTGCGGAGGTACGTGCGGCCGTCACGTCACCCGCTTGAAGCGGGTGCGTTTTTTTTGGCCATGGTACGCGCCCCGTCCGTGGGCGTGTCTAGGGGCCTGCCAGTGATGTCACGGAGCTGGTTCGCACTCATTGGGCGAACCGCTCACGTGACCGGCCTGTTGCGCCAAGAAATCAGTTTGAACTGATTTCACACAACGCGAGCCCCCTCCTGCTTCCGCGCGGACTCGCCTGCATGCTGCATGGACGCGAACACTGCCTTAAGGCAGTCTGTTCGCTCAGCGCGCGTCTGCGGGACCATGGCCCCAGCTTAAGGTGTATGTTTAAAAAACAAAACAAAAAAAACACAGGAATTATAAGACAAACTTTGAAAATGAATATGTTACTTAAATTACACCGTGGCCAGGGGGCTCCATTTCATACCAGCTGCTAGAGTGCGCCGCTTAGTATCTTCAACGTGGCCCTCAGTGTGGCCGAGGTGACGCGCCGCTCAGTTTATATAGGTGTTACTGACGTCACTGGTCTGCTGGATGTGAGAGGCGCGCTCCCCTCGGCTGGTTGTGGAACGCGCCCGTCTAGCTATCAGCGGGGCAGCGGGGGCGCGCACGCAACATTGTGGAGCGGAGCAGCGGGAGCGCGCGCAGCCGCCTGACGGAGACACAGTGAGTGAGAGACCCGAGGGGGGCCCGGCTGTCCCCGGGGACACCAAGGTAATGTCTCCGTTTCTTAAAGGGTTTTTTGTTTTTTTTTGCCGTCATTAAGCGTCTCTAGGGAGCGGAGTTTTTGCATGTGGCGTCACTCCTCAAAACTTTAATGACCTCTCCTGTCAGCAAAATGTTCAGCTCCCCCCTCTTCTCTCCTGGGACCCCCCCCCCTCTTCTCTCCTGGGACCCCCCCTCTTCTCTCCTGGGACCCCCCCCCTCTTCTCTCCTGGGACCCCCCCTCTTCTCTCCTGGGACCCCCCCCTCTTCTCTCCTGGGACCCCCCCCTCTTCTCTCCTGGGACCCCCCCCTCTTCTCTCCTGGGACCCCCCCCCCTCTTCTCTCCTGGGACCCCCCCCCTCTTCTCTCCTGGGATCCCCCCCTCTTCTCTCCTGGGATCCCCCCCTCTTCTCTCCTGGGATCCCCCCCTCTTCTCTCTTGGGATTCCCCCTTCTCCCCTCCGGAGATCCCCACAGCACAGGGCTACTATAGGATCCCTACATTACAAGGCTAAAGTACCCCACTATACGCCTGCAGGATCCCTGCACCATAAGTCTAAAGTACCCCACTGTACACCTATAGGATCCCTGCACCACAAGGCTAAAGTACCCCACTGTACTCCTATAGGATCCATACATCACAAGGCTAAAGTACTCCACTATACACCTGCAGGACACCTACATCACAAGGCTAAAGTACCCACTATACAGCTGCAGGATCCCTACATCACAAGGCTAAAGTACCCCACTATACACCTGCAGGATCCCTGCATCACAAGGCTAAAGTACCCCACTATACACCTGCAGGATCCCTGCATCACAAGGCTAAAGTACCCCACTATACAGCTGCAGGATCCCTGCATCACAAGGCTAAAGTACCCCACTATACACCTGCAGGATCCCTGCATCACAAAGCTAAAGGATCCCACTATACAGCTGCAGGATCCCTACATCACAAGGCTAAAGTACCCCACTATACACCTGCAGGATCCCTGCATCACAAGGCTAAAGTACCCCACTATACAGCTGCAGGATCCCTGCATCACAAAGCTAAAGGATCCCACTATACAGCTGCAGGATCCCTGCATCACAAGGCTAAAGTACCCCACTATACACCTGCAGGATCCCTGCATCACAAGGCTAAAGTACCCGACTATACAGCTGCAGGATCCCTACATCACAAGGCTAAAGTACCCCACTGTACACCTGCAGGATCCCTACATAACAAGGCAAAAGTACCCCACTATACACCTGCAGGATCCCTGCATCACAAGGCTAAAGTGCCCCACTATACACCTACATCACAAGGCTAAAGGATCCCACTATACAGCTGCAGGATCCCTGCATCACAAGGCTAAAGTACCCCACTATACACCTGCAGGATACCTACATCACAAGGCTAAAGTACCCCACTATACACCTGCAGGACACCTACATCACAAGGCTAAAGTACCCCACTATACACCTGCAGGACACCTACATCACAAGGCTAAAGGATCCCACTATACACCTGCAGGATCCCTGCATCACAAGGCTAAAGTACCCCACTATACACCTGCAGGATCCCTGCACCACAAGTCTAAAGTACCCACTATACGCCTACAGGATCCCTGCATCACAAGGCTAAAGGATCCCACTATACACCTGCAGGATCCCTGCACCACAAGGCTAAAGTACCCCACTATACACCTGCAGGATCCCTACATCACAAGGCTAAAGGATCCCACTATACACCTGCAGGACACCTACATCACATAGTTATAGGATGCCGCTCTATAGTCTAACTGATTCCATCCTCCTTACATGGCTAATGAAAATGCATCCCATCTGCCCCACATAGGACCTGTTTGACCTCATGTATAAGTAATGCTACCCTCTCTTAATGTCCCAATCTATTGTCCTGAAAGACTCCTTGTTCCACCACAAGATGAACTTGGCAGCTAATAGTGTTAGTGCTGAACCTTAATTGGTCCCGTTCACCTCCCCTGGCAAATGGCATTGTGAACCACAGGGAGAAGGAAACCGCCATAGTAATAGTGCAGTGTCTGTCCGCTTAAGCCTGCAATTAGCAAAGGATTTGTATCAAATGAACATTGCAAGTAGACAGGTGTAACTATACCCCTACAAGATGCCTCGTATATAAATACACAATGGGGATTATCAGAAGGGGGGTGTTTTATTTGCCCTCGTTGCTGCTTAGTTGGTTTTCTGGTCGGTGTCGGACATTGCTGTGTATTAATGTTATTGCTTTGGCAGTCCATGAGTTTTCACAGCCTTATTTAATAGCATCTCCGTGTGTTACTGGGTCATATTATTAAAGGGTTAAACATCAGAGCATTTTATTTCTACATTTAAAACCGTAGAAGGTGCATATGTTACCCATGTATATATTATTATCGTTTATTTGCAAAGCACCACCATATTCCACGGCGCGGTACAAGGTGATATCCGTTATATAAACAGAATGATATACAAATAAGCACAAACGGATACAAAAGGTAACGGGGGCCCTTCATGCTTGTTCTAACTTACCTTTTTGTTCATGCATATACAGTATTACCCGCTTCTTTGTTTATAACCACAATATCATTTTGAATAGCCTTATTGCACTATGAGAGTTGTACGCTTTCCCCCTTTTTGTCGTGTTCATCTTGGATCCATGACGCTGAGCCATCAGTTTTGAATAGCAGCAGATTCTCTTTGTCCATTAAGGGAAGGAATTCCAATTATTTATATTTTTTCACCAGTATCACGTTTATTTTTTTTATAAACATCACAATTTTAATGTTTTATTAATTTTGTACACACTTGCACAATTTGTATTAATCACTTAAGTGCTTTATGCCCTTTATTAGCACTGATAATTTTGATTATCACATAATATTTCACTGTGCATTTAGTGTGCAGCACTTTTTTCTATTTTTATAAGATCTCATATGTTGGTGCATTTTAAATGTGGATAGTTCGTATTAAATGCTGGAAATGATCAACAGTATTAGCGATCTCTAACTTCTGTTTAGTTTCGATTTCTATATTTCAAGAGAATTCCTATATGTATTTTTCGCCTTCATTTTTGCATTATGAACCAAACTCGAATTGTAACCTTTTCCAAAAATGTGTTGTTCAGAATAGCCGCCTGTTTATCATATATAATTATATCGGAACAGTTACTTCTCAGCTGTTAAAACTGCCCATACGGAATATTCGAGATCCACCTTTTCATGGTTGTCACTGGTTGGGTCCAAATGTATTTGCACTTAACTCTTTTAAAATAAGTACATGTACTGTATGGATCCTATCTTGAACGTGCATTCTAAGATCTAAAAACTATATAGACTCTAAACTATTAAAACCAGTAAATTTCAAGTTTTACATTACCTACATTTAAAAAAAAAATCTATAAAAGACAATAAAGATGGTTCATCTCGCTCCCAAATTAGAATTATATCATCGATGTATCTACACCACATAACACTCTGTGGCGAATATACATCAAGATCCCAAACATAACTTAATTTATTTTTAAAAACACAAATTGGCGATACTAGGGGCAAAACAAGTACAGAAAGTACTGTTTGCTGAGCGATCAGGGGAAAGATAGGGTTGCAGACACCTGTCTGAGACATGCAAATGTACCACAAATGGTCATATTTCTTCAAATTAAAATTAATTTTTGTTGTAATTTTCCATGATTTATTTAAATAAGGTAGTGGATAAGAAGAAAATAGGCAGAAAGGCGCACCGAGTAGCAATGATATTTAATCAATAAAAGCAAACAAGGGGTTAACAATAACAATTGAAAAACCGTGACCATAACAAAATAATTGAGAGCATATAAAATGCAAAGTAAATGTGGATAAGGTGAGCTTACAATTATCCTACGTGGAGAGTGGTGCTGGAGAGGTCCGGTTGTCAGCTGGGTGAAAAGATGAAGTGGGTACGGACCCTCCTTCTCTCTACCGGCAGCTCTCTCAACAACTGAATGCTCACGTCGCAACCTCTACGCGTTTCGCACAGCGCGCTTCGTCAGGAGGTCACGTGGACAGGCTGCTCGTGAGTCTGTTTTAGCCAATAGGAACAGTTTGACGTAAAATGTTCGCCAATGCAATTGACTAGCAGCTGCAGTCAAGGAGGAACCAATCTCACTCTCTTGAATGCTGTAACTGCCTACTAAATTTCTATCCAATAAGGGACAACGTAATGGTATTTATAAATCAAATCAAATGAACTTAATAGTTATAAATCTCTAAAAATAATAATAATTATACAATATAATTATATATATATATATATAATATATATATATACAAATATAGCTGTATGCTCATCTGCATGTCTTAGGCAGGTCTGCAACCCCGCCTTTCCCCATTATCACCCAGCATACAGCACTTCCACTGCAGCAAGGGATTCTGGGAAATGACATGCAAATGTGCACACAGTGTCACTTTTTGCCTCAATAACCATTTTTAACATGGTTCATATATATATATTTATTCAGTAATAAGAACACTACTAACAGCTAACTAATGGTTGAATGGTCAACAGAGTTACACATATATGTACACACTAGTGAACCATGGCTGCAACTTTAATAAACCCATTCTCATCTCAATACTGCTCAATATTATTCCCTTAGAAAGGGAATTAGCTCACTATAGTTGTTCAAGCCCTGAGGATATTTGGACTGCATGGTATATATCCTGTTCTCTTCAGCTTAAACGGAGCTCTCTATTCCCCAAACTTTTGTTTGCAGTTATAACTTCGATACCCATAAAAGTTCATTCACTTAGGTCAAAATGGTGGGTGTCCACAAAATGTTTCAATAGATGAGGCTGATTCTTATCTATGAGTTTATGTAAATTTGTAATATTTCTCAAGTGTTCACATGGGTAGTAAATCACATGGGTAGTAAATCACATGGGTAGTAAAACAATTAATAAAGCTATGAATTGTATAACTTTGTTTAGTGGCAAGTGGATGAGACATGATTTCTTAGCTGAACAATTTAAACATCTGTTTGTTTCAGTTCCTGTTTTCTTTTGTAACCCTCCTTGCCCAGCTCTAAAGCTGTTTTACATTGAGTTGAACTAATTTCATGGCAATGCGGAGTCTCTTACATCGCTGTTCAGGATGCTTGGTCAGTGCAGACTGGGCTTGGATATGCAGATAGAATAATGATGGGTGCCAGGTTCTTTTATAGTACAAATAGAGCTTTATTCACATCCATTTATAAGGCTCGCCATACAAGGACATGCTTCACTTTATACATTAACTGGTGGCAAATTATGAAGTTACTCTGTGCTTCATCCCCTGGTAGCTCTCACTCCTACGCTGGGGAAGTCCTTATGCTGGTTTCCCTTAGTATTGGTTAGATTACTCACAAAACAAACAGAAAGGTTCCCCAATGAATGCACTCAAAATGATGAAGTAGGAGTAAATGAAAATTTAAAATAACTATTCAGTTTAATTTTGTAAAATATAGTTTGTACAGAGGGATGTGGCAAAGTGATCCAAGACCACTCCCTTATGACACACCAATTAATACTTCCAAATAATGATTTATAAGGAAGAAAAACCTAGGGAGACACTAGTCTGTGTAATACCTAATAGTTTGTAGGCTATCACATACAAGGATTAAATCCTCAGGACATAGATACAGCAATCAATATTGCAATACTATTTTCTAAAATAACTGATAGGGTACTGTAGTACCGAATACCAGTACTGAATCCAAGAGGATATAATCTATTGCATAAAGTATATACCAAAATTGGCAGACCTATGATTCGAGACTAGTGTGTCGTGAAGGTACAAATGTGGTAGGACGTATGGTCACTAAGCGAACTCAGACTGGTGAGAAATAATCACCTGCACATATAATCATAACACAACTGATAGATGGGTGAAAAACACCCTGAGAAGAAGGGATCCTATAAAGGGCTAGCATAAAATATGCAGAGAGAAAGCCCTGAGGCACGGTTCAGTGACCGTATCCAGTTATAGCCTCCTGTCTATTGTGAACAATATATAATTGACAATAGAAGGAGGGAGGTCCCGGAGGTCCAATGACGGTGCACTGCTCAACAAACAATGGGGGCTGCAGCTAGTTGAAGTAAAAGGATTTTATTCAGTGGTCAAGGTGAAGTACATGGTGACTTTGACGCGTTTCAGGACATAACGTACGTTTCGCGCTGGACCGCGCTTTAAAGCGCAAAACGTACGTCAGGTGACTTGACGGCATGACGTCACTCTGCGGAACCGGCGGATACACTCACTCCCCACACCGAAGTCGGAGCTGTATCTTGTAACATGCAGGAAGCATAGCCAGACAATGCCGACACACAGATAAGTTGATTGAGCCTATGTATCCCCTTCTTAAATACAATTGTGTTACCATATTCATGTGTGGACCAATAGGGTGACTTTGGCTACTCGAAACATATTTAACTAGCAACAGTTACGAACACTGTTGCAGCTTCTCAACTACTTGTATCATTATTACGATAAGTCCAGACCCAGGATCATCATATATATTGTGGGTAATATTAATCTACTGTACTTACTTGATACCTGTATTTGGGTTAGCAGTATCCTTTGGTTAACTATTTCCACTATACAACATTAAACCAAAGTGTTTTAGATATACTTTCTCGCCAGCCTGTGTGTCCGGCTGTTTGACTTGTGAGCTGTAGCTCACTACAGTTCTCTTACTTTGAAGCAGCTTCTCGTTGCCATACAGACTGCATAGCATTACTGTTTGTTTTTTGGTATTTATCCATGGTGATCCATGTTTATTGTCAATTATATATTGTTCACAATAGACAGGAGGCTATAACTGGATACGGTCACTGAACCGTGCCTCAGGGCTTTCTCTCTGCATATTTTATGCTAGCCCTTTATAGGATCCCTTCTTCTCAGGGTGTTTTTCACCCATCTATCAGTTGTGTTATGATTATATGTGCAGGTGATTATTTCTCACCAGTCTGAGTTCGCTTAGTGACCATACGTCGTACCACATTTGTACCTTCACGACACACTAGTCTCGAATCATAGGTCTGCCAATTTTGGTATATACTTTATGCAATAGATTATATCCTCTTGGATTCAGTACTGGTATTCGGTACTACAGTACCCTATCAGTTATTTTAGAAAATAGTATTGCAATATTGATTGCTGTATCTATGTCCTCAGGATTTAATCCTTGTATGTGATAGCCTACAAACTATTAGGTATTACACAGACTAGTGTCTCCCTAGGTTTTTCTTCCTTATAAATTATTATTTGGAAGTATTAATTGGTGTGTCATAAGGGAGTGGTCTTGGATCACTTTACCACATCCCTCTGTACAAACTATATTTTACAAAATTAAACTGAATAAATAGTTATTTTAAGTTTTCATTTACTCCTACTTCATCATTTTGAGTGCATTCATTGGGGAACCTTTCTGTGTGTTTTGTGAGTAGTCCCCTTATCCCTATTTGCACCGTAGGATTTGCATTATTGTTATTTACTATTTCACTGTTACTTAAGATGATGTGGGAGCTTTCCCCTCTTTCACCCATTCCCCCGTTTTATGTATTGGTTAGATTAGCAATCTCCTGCATAGCGCCAAACGTGCCTCATCTCAAGCGAACTCATGGTGGGCATACATTGTGTTCTCTGAGATCTGTTTCCCGTTTCTACGTACTTTGTCCATGCGTATTGGATCAAGAGTTTACGAAGAACCTTCCGGTTGGGCCGATCTGACTATGCTCCGGAGTTACTACTCTGAGAACTCCTGCTAAGCACATGCTCACTCCTCTGTCAGCATGAGGCCAATTTTGGGCCATTACTATAGGTGCTAACTACTGTATATAGGGCTCGTTTCTTAACTGAAAAGCATAAAAATGGACAGGACACTCTTAAAATACAGATCTATACACTTAAACCTATTTCCAGGACTCATGGTGAGGCCCTCTGCAGAAGTCAGAGGAACCTTCTTCTAGAACATCGGGTGGAGCTATATATACCCTTCTATCTCTCTATGGGGACATCTCTAGTCACAAGACATACGAGCGAGTTGCAATCCCTTCTGCACAGTCATTCTACATGACATGATGGGGAGGGTTAATACCAGAGTGATCCCGCCCGGTTAACGCATTAAGACTGTTAGCCCCTTATATTACTTCGTAGTCACCAGAGAGGGGCTACACTTTCATAAATCAAAAGTTTAATGCGTTTAAGTGAACACGAATCTAACATTATATTTCATTCACTTATACATTTAGGCTTATTACCATGTGCATGGGATTTCAGTAATCTCATACCTCTTGGAATATGAGACCAATTCACATAATCTTAAAGGCTGGCCTTATCCCACCAAAGTCTTATTACGTTTTTGAAAATCTCTAAATGTGACATCAATTGTAGTGAAGTGTCGTAATCTATTACTGGTTGTATATCTGCTGAAGATGAGAAGACTCCTTCTAATGTCTTGTCTGAAGTTACTCCCATATAGAGCATATACTACAAAAGGAAAATGACAGACAACCCCTAACCTGTTCTTAATTTTGGGTATAGAGGGGACACCGGCCTGCTTTCACACTGCAGCCAGTTTTCACTGAGCTGCCGTGGATATGTGGGCAATCCGGCTAATTCTCTTGTCTGGACAGGGTGTCTACTGGTCCATTTTATAAAAAGAGCCTGGGATCCAGAGATATGTTGACTTGGAGCATTCTTTCAATCCAAGACCTCAACCTTCTCCAAAGGGAGGACACCACCGGGCACATCAACCACATATGAATTAATGAGGCTTGGCCTCCGCATCCCTTGGGGCATATTGAGGGGTATCCTGGAACAAACCTGGAGAGTCTCTAAGTGGGGTCAGATACCAGCGAATCATAACTTTATACGCATTCTCCTTAATGACTGTGAAAATTGAGCATTTGGTTACCGCCAGGAGGATGTCGTTACAGTCCTCCTCATCCAGTTCCTTCCACCCCCCCTCCCCCTCTCAAATCTTGTTCCCACTGGATCATGTATTTTAGTTTTTTAGGAGCGATTTGAGGGGAATGAACTATAGATCCATACAGGAGTGAGATGAGACCCGGTATCCCCGTTTCATTCAATCACATAGATTCAAATCTGGTGAGGGGTTTTCTGGGGCCCGACTTTATATAAAAAGCCTTAAGTTGCAGATAATGGAAAATTTCCCTGCTAGGGATATTCTTTTCTTTTTTAAAAGCTTAAAACGATTTAGGCTTTAATTCAGGACCCAGGTCCCTGTGTCTTAGAATCCCTGCTCCTAACCAGGTTGAAAAGCTCCTCTCCAATAATCCCGGTTTAAAATTTGGATTGACGAAAATGGGGGACATTGAAGAGTCTGGAACCGTCAGAGTGTCCGAGTCTCAATGAAGCCCATCATTTGAGAGTGAGCTATTGTTGGCAGCTCTGAATTATTCTGAGTTTTTTTTATTTACTGGGATCCAGAGTAAATTGTGGAGTTGCAGGCAAACATTTTTTGATGCAGCGGGAAGTACACAAGAACAGACGCACAACGTTTAGGGATAAGCCTGTGTCAGGTGGACAGCGGACTTTGCTGTACTTGCTTGAGAAGTAGGTGGCAAGGTCTTAGGCTGTGTGGTTGGAGGGGGGTAGAGGTGCAGTTGGGCAGAGAAGGGAGCTAAAGGTGGCAAATAGGCATTGAGGGTTAGGGGACAGCGTTAGTATGAGAGAAGAGTAGGTTTGCTTGGCAAAGGAAACACAGTGTTATAGGAGGTGAGTAGGAATTTATAATGGTGGAAATCGGCTTTAGAGTGTGATTTCCTCCAGTGACTTTCAGCAATGCGTGAGCACTTTTGGATGCAGCACCTGTGCGCTATGTTTGTCATCTAAGTCTCGGGGGTGCGCAAACTTGCTGCGCCCCCCCCCTGCCTGCTCTCCATCTGTCGCGCCACCCCCCAACCCCCTTACCTCTAATGCAGCGTCAAATGACCCTGCGGGGTCATGTGACGTCACATGACCACGTGGCATGATTTGACGCCGCGTTACCATGGAGATGCGTAGACTGAAGCCGGCCATGTGAGCCGTGCCGCCCAGTTTGCGTACCACTGTTCCAAGTTGTCTGATCCGACGTGTGGTGGTAGGAGCTGTCTTGTCTAAGGCTAATGAACGTGTACTGTTGTATTGAGAGGTTGCCAGGTCTGGGCAGGAAAGTGTAGAGATGGAAGAGCAGAGAGGTTGAAAATTGGTGAGGTCTAGAGCATCTAGATTTCCGTATGTGCATGTGTAAGAAGGTGTTGTGGCGGGTGCAGACGATCGAGTCCAAAGGTTAGGAGGTGGTGATCAGAGAGCGGGAAGGGAGTGTTAAAGGAGTTACACTTACCCAAATCTGGCAAAAACAGGTCACGGAAGTGTAGTCCACTGGGCGAGACTAAAGGAGGAGGTTAAGGAGAGCAATTGTAAGGCTGAAGGTGCATTGGAATTGTCAATAGTTAGGTTAAAGTCTCTAAGTATGACAGCTGGTGTATCAGAAGGGAGCAACCTAGGCAGCAGAAGTTTCAAGAAATTAAGAAGTTCGTTAAGGGGGGCGATAGATGACAGCAATATGGAAGGAGAGGTGAAAAAAGAGATGCAGTGTGAACTTCAAATGACTAGAAAGGAGGGTATGATGTGAAATGTGCAGTGGAAGTAGGATAACCAGTCTGCTGCCCTGTCTGTTCCCAGGTCTGGGGTGTGACAAGGAGAAAGACCAGCAGAGGGGGAGAGAGCAGGGAGGTGGTGTCTGAGGGTGTGAGCCAGTTTTCTGTAATGGTTAGGAGGTTGAGAGTTGAAAATGAAGTAATGGATTGCTGTGAGTTTTTTTACAGACAGATTGTACACCCCTTCTGAAATCACAGCTGCATTCAATCTGAAGCCCTCAGTCTACATCTGCGTTGCCCCAAGGCTGACAGCCTTTGGCGCAGCCGAAGGGCAGCCAAAGAGTGTGAGCCGTTCGCTGATGTTAAATATGCTCTTTTTCAATCTGAAACTCACCAGCCCTTTTCTCCCCTGCACCCAATTTTCCAACTCTAATTGTCCATGAAATGTCTGTGAATTGACTGTATAACCTCTGTTCATTTAATGTAACCATGTATTTTTATCTTAACTCTGTGCCCAGGACATACTTGAAAATGAGAGGTAACTCTCAATCTATTACTTCCTTGTAAATAAATGATTACAACTCCATAAGGCACAGGAGAGAGGAAGGCAGGGGTGTAATGGGGATGAAGTTGGAGTTATTAGTAGTGTGTGGTGAAATGTAGGCCTTGGGGTAGGGTGTGGTACATAAAGGGATTGGCATGTAGATACCATCAGGATAAGGTGATGCCACCACAAAGTATGAGTAATCGTGAGAGGGAATGGCTGGATGTGATGTGCGAGGGAGATGGAGTTGATGGCTGCAAAATGGGGAAGATGTAAATAGAGAATGGAAAATTAGGAAGGAAGGCTTAGAGAAAGTGTGGGAGCTACGGATAGAGGACAAAGTACAAGTGAGAGTAAAGTAACAGTAGAGTGGGGGGGGGGAGCTGAAGTATTTACTTAACATGGAGCTGAAGTGTTTAATGTTCTGAGTGTTGGCAATGACAGGGCAGGGCTGACACCCTGTGGTTGCCCTTCGGCTGCCGCCTTTGGAGCAACGCTGAAGTGGTTCTGAATGAATTGTTATGCAGGTCCTGTAATCCAGAGCAATACAAATTGCAGACTTTTTAATTTATGGGTGAAGGACATTTTCTTCCCCCGAGGGACGCTTACTTCCGCCATTTTTAAATCGAGTATCCTCCACGTTAAACTCTGTTTGTACATAGGCTGGCCACTGCTTTGAGTCTTAACTTTCTCAACCCCTAATTCCAATCAAGATGTGAAGATGCCCTATTCTTGGCTGTTTTCTTTATCTGCAATCATTCATCTTGGTTTTTCTGCATAACTGCTTGTGATCCGTATATAAACACTGTGTCAGGTTATGTTCTCTAGGCCATCTGTTTTCTGTCTCTCCCATCGAGGACAGTAGATGTATTATTTGCTACAGATTTGACTTTTTATGCTGGCGACTTTTCTGATACTTGATATGTTTTCTCTGCTACTTTGTTTTACAGACATTTACAGTGTACAGACATGAATTAGGGTCTTGTGTGTGTGTGTGTTTGTGTTTTGGCATAATGAGTGCATAATGTTTTCAGAACGCTGTGTGTGCCACATTCTTTTGTGGTAAGTGTGTTTACAAACTATATGTAGAAAGATGGTGGAGCACTGCAAAGAAATAGGGCTGGAGGCAGATCCGTGAAAAATAAAAATGCTTTAATCCAAATGCATGGTAGCAACAGCTACATTAAAAGGGTCCTCTAACGCGTTTCGCGCTTTAATAGCGCTTTATCAAAGAGTGACCCATGTCCCCCCTGATCCCCCTTATATGCTGTGAACAGCATATAAGGGGGATCAGGGGGGACATGGGTCACTCTTTGATAAAGCGCTATTAAAGCGCGAAACGCGTTAGAGGACCCTTTTAATGTAGCTGTTGCTACCATGCATTTGGATTAAAGTATTTTTATTTTTCACGGATCTGCCTCCAGCCCTATTTCTTTGCAGTGCTCCACCATCTTTCTACATATACTCTATCTACAAAACGGAACGGATGCACGCTGTCATGGAGCAGAAGGGGTTAATATGTGAGTGACCTACTATGTTTATGGTTATTGTGACTATAGGGTATGTGCAGGGCTCCAGCCTATGATACAGGATATTTTCTATCCACATAGTGATTGCACTGGGAGTCTCTTTATATAAGGGCTTCCATGTGGTTTCGCTTCTAAGAGTGGTAATTTTTGTTCTGTCCATGTTAGGCTTCATATGGTGAGCCATATACCCTGTCACACATCCACACATTTATTATTCAATTAACATACCCCGGTCTCCTAGGCATTATGGCCAACATTGCACAATCCTGGATTTAGAAGCACCATCAAGAGATTCATTTCTCATCCTTTGCTGTGTTTACAAACTATTCCTCTTCCTTAATTAAATGAATCTCAGGAAACTTGGAGCACTGCTTACATCCGTGTTGAGATAACAAATGGCAAAGAGAGTGTGTCTCCCATATACAAAAAGTGATTTAATGGGTCATTGGGCAAACGGCTACGTAACGGAGCTCAGTGGCTCCCACCAACGCGTTTGGAGCTCTCGCTCTTTCTCAAGGTGCATAATTAAAATTACTTACCGGGTTTCTTAAATACCTGGTCGTTTGCATCAATTTCACCCCTCCGTTCACCTCATGAAAGTAACCGGCGTGACCAAGGAAGGTGACGTCAGAGCGCACAAGCAGGGATTCAATGAAGCAAAACTTTATTACACATACGAACAAACATACAAACAAAGCCAAATAATTGCAACCCGGACAGTAAAAGAACAAACTTATATAAACCTATTGCAAAATTAAAATTGAAGTGTGAATTTATTTCTGTATTCATTAATTGCTAAGAATACATCGGTAGTAAATGTTTTATTATACAATATACATTGTGTTGGAAAGATTTATTTGCCAACACCTTATGTGGTGGTTATTTTTCCTTCCACGTGGAGGCACCGCCAAATTTTATTCTACAGTGGGACCTCCGGTATATGTTGGGTAAGTGGGATCAGTACAAAGAACCTGGAGGTTTATATCAGCTAGGGAACCCAGGGCAGAATTGAACAGGCGTGTATGATATTTACATGTAAAGAAGGGATACACTTTTTTTTTTAATGTTATCTTTAAATGTTACCTGAACTAGTACTCATCAGTGGTTCTCCCGACAGCTGGGGGAACCCCCAGTTCAGGAACAGCGAGCACAGCACGTTCCACCATGCAAACTGTGGAAACAATATGACCACCATGGTCAGGTCTCGCTCCGGGGCCAATAGAAAAGCCGCAACATAATTGGGAGATTTATTTGCAGCTTTCTCTTGGGGACTTCGGCAGCCATGTTTTTAGTCTGCCGCCCTGTTTGTTTTTTTGTGTCAAAACCAGCACACAAAAACTACCAATATCCTCCCAGCTGGGGGGTCCCTGGATGCCGGGCGACCACCGATTGAGCTCCAGAGAAAACCCCAGTTCAGGGGATATTAAAGAGAAAAGATTGTAGGTGAGTGCTGCTTTATATTGGAACATTAAAGCGAACCTTAGAAATATTGTATGGGACCCCTTGTTTCCTGAGACACATCCAGTAAAGGTATCGCGGGTACTTCCATATACTACAGGTAAATATCTCGGAAACCAGGAGTTTCCCGGAGCTGCAATGAATGCAGTTCAGCTCTGGGGACCCCCTGATTCCCATCCATGAGAGGGGGTCGCGGTGTTAAACTATTTAAACGACGACTAAAGTGGTGTACATGATGTGATGCAGCCTGAATGCACTTGTTGAGGCTGCACATGTTTACTCGGTATAAGAGAATATAACATGGCTGCTGTTATCTCGGGAGAGTATTAATGCAACGAAACTGTTCCATGCCTTTTGTGAAACCACAGTTTAGTCGGACAGTTTATTTGCCAACTGTAGATGCAATGACAAATTGCCAAATGCAAATGAACATGCACTACAACGATTGCCATACCTCCTCTACTAATTATATTTGCTCTAACCTCCCTTCTTTTCAAACTACATATTTCTTTCTACCATGCTCCTTATGTCTCTAACTCCATTCGTATTTCTCTCTTTCTCCTTCCTTCTCCACTTCTCCGTTCACATGAACTTCTTTCCTCTCTGCACCCTCGGACACTACACAGCAATACCCCCTACACTAAAACTCACCGCTACAAATCCTGCTCACACATCCGCTTTCTTTCCATGCTTCTCCTTGCTTCTGGGAATATCTCACGCAATCCTGGCCCCTGCCTCCTTTCTACATGCTCTCGTCCTCGCTTCCCAGATACAACTTTAGTTCCTGGTGGTATAAATACCTCTAACCTCATATCTATCCCCTGTTAACTTCCCTCCTCCCTCCTGTCTCCCTTTCTCCTGTGCCCTTTGGAATGCATGCTACCTTTCCTCTCTGTACATGACTTCCCTTTTCTCTCACTCTCTGCTCCTTATTGCAATAATCAAGAATTTGCTCACTCTGCACTGGAAGTTGCCCTCTCTTATGGTGCATTTCTCCCACACCCCGCGCCCTGATGGCAGGGGTGGAAGTGTGGGTCTCCCCGTCCTCCTCAATCTTCCATTACCAAACCCTTCCTATTACTCCTTCTTTCTTTCTCTTCCTTTGACGCTCGCACTGTATAGCTTTTTTTTCTCTCCTCCCTCTCCATGTAGCGGTCATCTATCTCCCATCTACTTCTACTCATCCATCACCTATCTACTTCTACTCATCCCCCTTCTGTCTTTCTTATTTGAATCCTGGCTCTCCTTCTTTCCCTCCTCTGACTCCCCTGTTCTTCTCCTTGGGGACTTCAGCTGCCATACAGATGACCCCCGCTCTCCCTTCGGCTTCCTGCTTTCTCTCTCTAACCTCCTTTTGGACTTCACCAATGGACTGCAGCCAGCACCCACAAATACGACCACTACCTGGACCTGGTTTTCCCCCAAAACTTTTCTCTCTCTGATTTCTCCCTTATCCATCTCCATCTACCCCTTGTTTTTGCAGAGACCTGCAATCTGTTAATCTGCTGGCTCTTGGTTCCACTTTGCGTTCCTCTCTCTCTGCTCCGCTACAGACTCTGACAACCTGATCACGAAATACAACTCTGACCTACCCTCCCTCCTCTTGATCCAGATGCCCCTCTTTCTTTTTTTTCTCTCTCTTCCGTTCTCATCCTACCCCGGGCCATGGCTAAACTGTCACACGAATGCACCACTCCTGCACTCGTTGAACGCCTCTGGAGGAAATCTCATACTCTCCCTGACTTCCTTCACTACAAATGTATCCAATCCTGTTTCCACTCTGCCCTCTACGAGGCTAAACAAACCTACTTTTCGTCACTAATCAACACTCGCAAGTCTAACCCAAGTCAACTCTTCTCTATCTTTGACTCTCTACTCAGACCACCATGTTACCTGTTTTCCTTTCTCCATTTCCTTCCCGCCATAGTCTTTGCTGACTATTTCAAGACAAAGGTGGATTCCATTCAGCAAGGCATCCCCTCTCTTTCTCACATTCAATATCTGTACCTAACTCCTGCCTTTCTTGACTTTTTCCTCTGTAACAGAGAAGGAAGAGTTGCTGTTGCTCTCCTCTTCCCTCTACCACTTGCCCTCTTGACCCCATTCCCTCCAATCTCCTGAAACCTCTCGCTCCTACGCTAATTCCTACACACATATTCCACTCCTCCCTCTACTCTGCTACCTTTCCCACGTTCTTCAAGCACACACCAATAATACCATTACTCAAAACCTGCAAGCTTGACCCTACCCGTCTCTCTAATTATTACCCTGTCTTCCTCCTGCCTTTTGCCTCTAAACTCCTTGAACATCTTGTATTCTCTCACTTGCTCCATTTTCGCACCACCTATTCTCTCCTAGACCCTCTACAATCTGGTTTCCGCACTGCTCACTCCACTGAAACAGCCCTCACTAAAATTCCTAATTACCTCCATGCTCCCAAAGACAAAGGTTGTTATACTCTGCTCACATTACTTGACCTCTCTGCAGCCTTTGATACTGTGGACCACCCTCTTCTCCTTCACATTCTCCATAACCTTTGTATCTGTAACAGAGCTCTGTCCTGGATCTCCTCTTACCTCTTCCATCGTACTTTCAGTTTCTCATTTGCCAACATCTCCTCCTCTATCGATCTCTCTGTGGGGGTACCCCAGGACTCTTCCCTTTTCACTCTCTAGGATGACCTTATCACATTTCTTGGGTTCAAATATCACCTCTATGCTGATGACACACTAACTTACCTTTCAACTCCTGACCTTGCACCTGCCATATAGACAAACATTTCTGAATGTCTCCGCTATATCATCCTAGATGGTTATTCGCCGACTCAAACTTAACATGTCAACGATGGAGCTCCTCCCAAGCCTGGCCCTACTGCCCCCTTCTACATTACTGATGGCAGTACTATCATATACTCAGTATCACAAGCATGTTGCCTGTGTCACATTTGACTCCTCCCTCACATTCTCCTCTCACATTCACAGTGTGACTACAACTTGTTGTTTTTGAAGTAAAATGTCTTTGGAGGCACCTTGGGCAAATCCCTTTCATGGTGACGGAAGTGTGTAACGGAACTGACGTCGCTGCTGAACTATGTGTACTGGAAGTGTCATAAGTGAATCGTGTTCTCCGCGCATGCTCAGAAGCGCCCGTAGTCGCTCGCACATGTCGCGCATGTGCAGAGGCTCACACACATTCACATGCGTGCAGAGGCTCACACACATTCACATGCGTGCAGAGGCTCACACACACACACACACATGCGTGCAGAGACACACACACACACACACACACACACACACTTAGAGAAATTACCAGTGAGTTTAACCCCATTGCTGCCATGGAAGCCATTCATCCATGAAAAAGCATAGAAGGGGTTAATTCTGAATGTGACATGTACATATTGTAAAGCTCAAATATGTTCTTTAATGGGGACATTTAATAGTACAGCATGGTATTAGAAAATGCAATTCTAATGTGACTAACCACATTCCTTTAATTGCCAATAAAATTTTATATATATATATATATATATATATATATATATATATATATATATATATATATATATATATATATATATTATATATATATATAGCACAATCGCAGTGGAATATAGGATTGGAACAGGCCCTCTTATGCTGCTTATTTTACTTCTTGCTACTGAATACTAGAGAGCTATTGAATAAACTGCGATTTTAGTCCTGACGGGGCACTATCTCAAGGAAAGTCCCATGGATGTCAATGCACTTTCACAGTTTTAATGAATAAGCCTCACCGATTCTGTCCCTACCAGGTAGGATTGCCTTTGTCTGTCCCAAGCTTGCTAGATTATAAAACTTACTATTCCACAACGTGTGACCTGCATTGTAAAACGCCTTTTTGTTTTCCAGATGCACATGATCCATTATGAGGATACAGGCGCTTCATCAATTGTGTTAATCTGAATCATTCTATGTCCCATTGGAGACTGAATGGGAAGAATGGGTGTGCCATTTCCAGGATTACTTCGAGAGCAAAATGCATTCCAAGTCCAGACAGTTCTAAACATGTAAATCTGCACAACTTGCAGTACTTGTCTGAGAATAACAATTTCCTCGACATTTGCCGGACCCACAAGGACACAATGCTGCTGTCACGGATCGAGAAGCCTTATTTTTTACTCTTTTTAGTTTTTTCTCAATTGCTGTTCATTTTACTTCTGTACCGACGTGGAGCCACGAGCATGCTGCAGGGGGTGTTTGGCGGATCGTACACGCTATGGGACTACTCGAAGACGCAGGATGTGTACACTAACCTAAGTTTGCTCACGCCAGATCCCGACACTGTAAACACCCAGTATTGCCCTATAAAATCACCCATACTCGGTACGTATGCTGTTGAACATTGATTACTCTTGCTGCGCAGTGACCTACTGGCCATCACCTGAATCTCCATGTGCAATCCGTTCATGTAGAATGGTCCATGGCATTTCAGGTGTGGAAACCCTTGAAAAGAACGAATGTAAGGCACATAGGGATGGGTTTAATAAAGGGCTCAGAAGTTGTGTAAATAGCAGGAGCAAAGACCAGAAGAAAGCATTCAAAGGCCGGTTTCTATTTACTGTAGCACATGTAAACTCTAAATAGGAAAATCTACTTCATGGCCGTTTGCTAATACCTTGTTTATGCATAAACTGGAATTAAACCGTTTGAGTCCAATAATAATAGGGTGTAGGAAGTAGCGTCACGCTCTGTGTATACTGTACGTATGCTACATCAGACTGTATCTGATGAGGCACATGAATAAACCTAATGGAAAGTAGACTACGGTTTAGTTGGTGTGTATAGGAACAGCGCCATCTGTAATATTAAACTCACCGAGTCGCTATAGTAAGACACAATCCATGCGATCGTTTTGACTAATTAACCCCTCATATGCCACAGAGACTGGCAACACAAAAGTTTACCCTTCAGCTCTTAATGAAAGCTGGGGGGGGGGGGAGGGGTTAAAATCTTGAATTTCATCAATGTGTTGCAAGCCCTGTGGCACTCCACTGGTTAACCCTTCTGGCAATGAAATGGGCTAATGCTGGAGTGGCCAACTCCAGGTCTGAACAGGTCAGGTTTTCAGCATTTCCCTGCGTCAGCACAAGTGCCTCAATCAGTAGCTCGATGGAAGACTGTACCAGCTGTGCTGAAGCAGAGAGATCCTGAAGACCTGTTGGTGGCCCTCTAGGACCTGAGTTGGCCACCCCATGGCTAATGTTTTGTACGAAAAACGCATACAAAGTGTTGCTTTGCATATGTTCTGATTTGTTTACTTGTTTCACTTTATTAGAAATGTCCACTGACGCACAGTTAGTACACAAAGTCGCCCACGCCTGGAGAGGGAATGAGGGGATGGAACGGACGGAGGGGGGAAGCAAAGGGGGAAATATGGTAGAGAAGCCACGTGTTGTGGGATTACAAGAAAAATGAAACATGGCAAGATGGAGAGGCGCAACGTTTGAAATAGTTTGTTACATCCTATTTAGAATTATACAGAGCTTTATAGCACTATAAGTGTTAGGTCAGTGAGTACATACTGTATCATTTAATATTGGTTACCATGTTATCAAGTCTACTAGAGTGCTGTAAATGTCATCAAATTCAGATTTCTCTGTTCTAATTCCTTGATAATCAAAGACTTTTGATGAACAGGAAAGTGCTTGCACAAAACCATGAAACGCACAGTATATTTGCATAGTAGATGAGGTTGAAAAATAATGTCTGTCCATCGGATACTCCTCCTATATTTGTATTTATATTGATCCAGAGAGAGGCAAATCTCCACCCTATGTATCTCCTCACCCTACCCCCCCCCCCCCTTCTCTCTCCCCCCCAAACTTTAATGTATTCAGCGGTCAGGCTGGGCAATATTCCACTCCAAAAAACAGTTGTCAACCATAAAACCATAAAACCATAAGTTAGACACTAATATTATGATATTGCTATAACCCAATGTAATGACGAATTGGGTGGTGCACAATCAAAGAATAGATTGGAACAATGAACCTATGCAGAGCGAGAAATTTCCACAGGATATGCACTCTTCGTGTATCTTTATTATACAACAATATTCTTCTATATCAATGTAAATCATTAAAATGGTAGCGTGCAGATGAAAATCTAATCACAGCGAAGACGCGCATCTCTATACAAAACCACTTCTGTATAATGTAAATCCTGAACTGGGCGTGTGAGAGTTAAAAGCAGAAACAACTGCTGTAAAGTGCTTAGAGAAAATGAGTGACCAGCAGTGCCATGTTTTTCTGTTCTTCTGTCTTCATTCTAGCATAGGTTTGCAACCCTGTAAAGGGTCCCTTTGTATTGTACCCACTGTGATGTATCCAGTACACTCACTATAATAGCACAATTGGCACACATCTATTGAAAATACAGACTCTGTTCATGCTAGATATAATTATTACTAGTTCCCATCACTTATTGATAAGCCGATATGGACAGATGTGTACAAATGCAGTGCTATCTGTTTGTTTTTTGGGAGGCGCAGCGCGTGACCGCTTTCTCTCTGCTCTCTCTGCGCTGCTCTTACAGACGGCTGGCGGCCCGCCAGGGTTAACGCAGCGGGAGTCCCATTCAGAAGCAGGGACTGCCGCTGCGTTGATCCTTATGGGAAATGCTCCCTGCGCTTGGTCGCGATCACGGCCACACTTGGGCGGCGATCCTCCTACTCCAAGCGCCGCACAGGAGGAATTTGTATCGCGCCACACCTGTATAATCATGCTCGGTCGCCAGCGCGATGAGGGATTAGGTTGCTGATGATGTATAGGTAGTTACCAGACACCCATGATCGCATGAAGTCTAATATGTGAAATAGTCCGCCAAACCAGGGGTGCGCTAACCTTTCTGTCTGCTCACCCCCCCCCCCCTTCTTGGGCCCGCCCTCCTTACCTAGTCTCTGGCGGCGTCATATGATGTCACAATGTCATGTGATGTCGTGTTGTCATGTGACGCTGCGTTGTCAAATTGACAGAAAGCAGGTAAGAGAAGTTACAGAGGCCTCACGCCTCCCCTGGCATTTCATTTAAATGCCGTGGGGAAGAACGCGTGGCCTCTGTAACTCCTGCCCCCCCCCCCCCAAGAAAATCCTGCGCCCCCCCAGTTTGCACACCCCTGCTCCAGACTATGAAGTGAGTGTTCTACGTTCTTCACCTATTTCAACTTCTCCCCTGTGATTTTTTTTTGGAGGGGGCACCGCGCTTTTCCCCAAAGCATTTCAATTAAATGCCGGGCGACTGTGCAAGGCCTCTGTAAGTTCAGATGGCTTCGGACGACGCAGCATCAAATGACGCCGCGGGGTCACGTGACGTCACATGACCCACGGCATCATTTGAAACCGCATCGCCATAGCAACACGACGTGACATCATATGACACTGCGGCATCATTTGCTACTTCTTACAAGGTAAGGGGGAGGGGCGCGAGCAGCGGGGGAGAGCAGGTAGGGGGGCGCAGGGGAAAGTTTGCTCACCCCCGCTCTAGACTGTAAGCTCTCACCAGCAGGGCCCTAATTACCTCTCTGTGTCTGTTTGTGCGTGCCTAGCCTCACCTGTATGTAACAGTTTATGTAATATACGTAACTCTGTACCCCATTGTACCGCACTGTGGAATATGTTGGGACTGAACAATTAACTGATAATAAACATTTAATATAATATATCTAAAAAAATGAGTGAATGCATTAAAAACCTCTCAATAACATTGATATGGAAAAAGCAAGGAAATGTCTTGATCAAAAAAGCATTAGAAATGAATTTGAAAATTGAGTAATGCAAGTACAGTATAATAATACAGGTATGTATTGGACATATCCTCAAATACAGTACAAATAAAGTCAATGTAAATGGAAAGTATATATATCAACAGCTTATTGAAAGGTTCAAGTACTATTTATAGAAGAACAAATAGAGACTCACATGTGGGGAACTCCCATCAGAATAAAACACTCATAAATGAATAATGAATCAAATGAATTATTAAGCGCAAGAACAAATGTAAATCAATATAACAAATTATACACGCTCTTAAATTGTTAACTATATTACACATAAAAATATAGCCACAGAGAAGAAAGTCCTCCTGAAATCTGAACTCTATATCCCAGTAAGATTTATAAAAACGTAACTTGTAATAATTGAAAATTGTACCTTATTACTTATGTAAAAAAGTGTGTGTGTGTGTGTGTGTGTGTGTGTGTGTGTGTATCGCTTTAAATCAGGGCCTACCCTTTGTGGGGCTCTCTTTATAAAAATGGACAAAATGCTGGTGCTGAGCCTGGGTAATTATTAAATAGAGCGGTCTGGCTATGACTGACCTGGGCCCCTGAGAACCTGTTGCTGTATGCCGGGGGCTGTATCTTCTTTCATTTTATCACGCCACCCATGCACTTCTTCCTGTGTTTAATATTTGCTTAAGGTGCAATCCCCACGTAGTAACCCCGTTACATTTATTAGGTACTTCTGAAGGGGAAAGTGTTTGTCATGAAGTGTTTTCTTTACCCGTACCCCCCACCCTGTCCTTATAAGAGGACTAATTAAGATAAGGGGAGGGGGAGACTGGCTGTGCAAGCGCTTGCTGATCACACAGTGACAACACACACAGGGAGCAGCCATAGGAAATCAAAGTTTACAGTCTAACTTAAAAAAATAATACTTATACAGTAGGTGTCACATTTGGGTGAAAGGGGTGTCCTTTATTCAGATGAGATCACTGCTATACGTTCACTTGGAGGGATTGCCCCTTTAATGAATGTATGTATGTCTGTCTGTATGTCTTTACATAGCGCTTCACAGCAGCAATCCACGTGACAATCATATAAATAACATAACACATAAAGGGAAGAAGTGCTTCAGGCATAAAAGTAACATTTAGGAAAAGGAGTCCCTACTCTGAAGAGCTTACAATCTTCTAATTGGTAGGTAGGAAGAACGTACGGAGAGTAAGGAGGGTGTTCTGGTAAGTGCGTCTGCAAGGGGCCAAGGTTTATGTATGAGGTGTAAAGTATCAGCCACGGAGCTACTCATATGCTTCGTTTAACAGGTGTGTTTTGAGCTGGATAGAGAGAGTGCTACTCGAATATTGAGGGGAAGGGCATTTCAGAGGTGTGGGGCAGTCAGTGAGAAATGTTTAAGGCGGGAGAGGGCTTTAGATACAAAGATGGAGAAGAGCATGAAGGAGAAGAGGGTGGTCCACTGTATCAAATGCTGCAGAGAGGTCGAGGTAATATGAGCAGAATGTAATGGCCTCTGTCTTTGGCAGAATAGAGGTCATTAGTTATTTTAGTGAGGGCAGTTTCAGTGGAGTTAGCAGTGCGGTAGCCAGATTGTAGCGGGTATAGGAGAGAGTATGTGTTGAGAAAATGGAGCAAGCGAGAGAATACAAGACGTTCAAGGAGTTTAGAAGCAAAAGACAGGAGGGAGACAGGTCGATAGTTAGAAAGACAGGTAGGGTCAAGCTTGCTGTTTTTGAGTAATGGTATGACTGTTGCATGTTTTTGAAGGAGGAGGGAAAGGTACCAGAGTAGAGGGAGGAGATAAAAATGTGTGAGAGCGTAGGGATTGTAGTAGGAGCAAGAGGTTTTAGGAGATGGGAGGGAATGGGGTCAATAGGGCAAGTGGTAGAAGAAGAGGAGATCAGCAACGATACATCCTCTTCTGTGATAGCAGAAAAAGAGTCAAGGAAGGCAGGAGGAGAGTTAGGAAGCGGTGTGGGATGGGAGGAGGAAACAGGGGATGTCCTGATGTATGGATTCCACCTTTTCCTTGAAATAGTCAGCAAAGTCCTGAGGTGAGATGGAGAAAGAAGAGGAGGCAGCCAAGGGTGGTCTGAGTAGGGAGTCAAAGACAGAGAAGAGTTGGCGTGGGTTAAATTTGTGCGTGTTGATTTTGTGAAGAAAAATAGGTTTGTTTAGCCTGAGAGAGGGCAGAGTTGAAACAGGATAGCATAAATTTGTAGTGAAGGAAGTCTGCGAAAGGGTGAGATTTCCTCCAGAGGCGTTCAGAGGAGCGAGTGGAGGAACGCAGCATGCGTGTGTGGGAATTTAGCCAGGGTCTGGGGATAGAAGTGCGAGGATGGCAGAGAGAAACCGGGGCATGTAGATCAAGAGAGGAGGATAGGGCAAAGTTGTAGTTCCTGACGGGGTTGTCAGGGTCTGGAGCAGAGAGAGGAGAGGGAGGAGTGTAAAGTGGAATCAAAAGCTGGTAGGTTATTAGAGCGCAGGTCTCTGCAGAAAAATTAGGGGTAGATGGAGGTGGAGAAAGGGGGAGTGAGTGCGAGAGAAGATGAGATGATGGTCATAGAGAGGAAAAAGGGAAATTGAGGTCTAGGCAGTGGCTATACTTGTGGGTGCTGGCTGCAGTCCAATGTTGAAGGCCAAAAGAAGAGGTTAGAGAGAGAAAGTGGGAAGCCCAAAGGAAAAGGGTCAGCAATTTGGCAGTTGATGTCCGCAAGGAGAAGGTGTTCTTAATGTCGATGTTGTGGTTTTCTCTTGTAACATTTTTGCAATTCGTTCCTCTTTGGTATATACAGAGGAAACAGATGTGTTTAATACAATATCTCTGCGTTCTCGTTATTGGCAATGATTGGTCTGCCCATCTCACACTGAAAGCGTGACCCTACAGTATATTCTTTCTACTATATTGTTGTTTTGTTATTGGTGTAGACAGACATTTTAGGATTGATCTTACTTTCCTTTGCGATACCCTCCTTTTTTTTCTGAACATTTTAGCTGATCAGATTCTAATGTTCCTTATCATTCTGATATGATGCCTCTGTACCATCCGACTTCAACAATTTAAATGCCTGCTTCTTTCACAGTTTTTCCCCAGTCTATTAATTTAGCCACATTGGTTTGAATATATTTCTTTTATATTTGACACAAGGGTGTATACAGGCATACCCCGCATTAACGTACGCAATGGGACCGGAGCATGTATGTAAAGCGAAAATGTACTTAACGTGAAGCACTGCATTTTTCCCACTTATCGATGCATGTACTGTACTGCAATCGTAATATACGTGCATAACTGATGTAAATAACACATTTGTAACAGGCTCTATAGTCTCCCCGCTTGCGCACAGCATCGGTACAGGTAGGGAGCCGGTATTGCTGTTCAGGACGTGCTGACAGGCGCATGCGCGATCTGTCGTTTGTCTATTGGGCGATATGTCCTTACTCGCGAATGTACTTAATGTGAGTGTCCTTAAACTGGGGTATGCCTGTATATATAAACCAAGTATGTTCATCTAACAATGTTTTAAAGATTACCCATTTATCATCTGTATTTTTTCCTATGGTATTCCTTGTAGATGCTTCCTTGGTTAACTAAAAGCTGCCTTTCTAAAATGAAGTGTCTCTCTTGATCCCATATAGTACGGATTTTTATAAATTATTTCAAATGCTTTTCCTGTTTGCCGTTCCATCACTCCTTTGTAAACTTTTTTCTGTTCACTCCAACTTCCCCACTCTCCTTCCCTCCACATTTCTTCATCTCTCCTTCCCTCCACCTAGACTTGTGCCCATACACTGCACCACTATTTACACACACCTTTCACAACAACTTCTACACCCCTCAATAAAAAGCACCCCCACAAAACCTTCTCACCTCCTGGACCTAGCCATATAAACACCTGCTCTTGCTCACGGCTTCCCTGCTCCCTCTCTCCCTGCTAAGAGTGTTAACCCATCTAACTTAATAACTATCCCATGTCTCCTCCTTTCCGTCTCTCTTCCCTTCTCCTGTATCCTCTGGAACATCCACTCTGACTAACAAGGCTCTAGTTGTACACGACCCCTTCTGATCTCGTGCTGTTAAACTCTTTGCTCGAACAAAAACCTGGCTCTGACAACATCACTGCTGTGAAGGCTGCTGTCTCCAATGGTGGTCTCTCGTTCACTCGCACTCCGTGCCCCAGTACCCGGGGTGGAGGGGTAGGTCTCCTTCTCCCCTTGCCAATATCAGCTCTGCATTATGCCTTCATCTGTTTTACTTCCTTTTGAGGTTCATGCTGTCCAGCTTTTCTACCATCTCTCTCTCTGCACGTGGCAGTCATCTACAGATCCCTGGTCTCTACAGGTTCTACCTCCTCTCTCTCACTTTGAATCCTGGCTTTCCTTAGAAGATAGAAATAACTCTCCAATCGTTTTACTGGGGGACTTCAACTGGCATATTGATGATCCCTCTGTCTCCTGGGCATCTCGCCTTATCACTTTAACCATCTCCTTTAGTCTTCACCAGTGGGCCAATTCCAGCACCCACAAGGATGGTCACTATCTGTAGACCTCTATCCACTCTCTTACCATCACCACCTGTCATTCACCACCACTCATTCCCCTCACCCCCCTCCTACCTGTTCTACTCGCCACTCTCCGTCGCTCCATTGACCTCTCTGCTCTGGCATCTACCCTGAACACTAACCTCTTTTCTCTCTCCTTCGTCTGAACCGGACAATCTTGTCAACTCTAATAACTTTATCCTCTCCTCCTCCTCTCGATTTATATATGCCCCTTCTCAGCTCTAACACACCCGTCCCGCTCCTATGAATGTCTTTGGCAGAAGTCTCGCACTCTGGCTGATTCTCTGCAATATACATTTCTCTCCTATTTAACTCTGCTTTCTTTAAGGCCAGCACTATTTTTCCTCTCATCAACACTCACAAATCCAATCCACACCGTCTTTTTCTCTGTATTTAACTCTCTTTTCCGACCTTCTCCTTCCATTCTTCCTAAACTTCTTCTCAAGCCTTTGCTGACTACGTTAAAGGCAAGGTGGATGCTAGCCGCAATGCGATTCCTTCTGTCCCTTCCCCCTCCTCTCTGCTTCTACCTAGATCTCCTTTCACTTTTGACTCCTTTCTCCTGTTAGAGTTGGAAGTTTCTAAGCTGATTTTCTCTTCTCCCTCTACCACATGCCCTCTCGATCCTATCCCCTCACACCTCATCAGATCTTTTAGGCTGCGTTTATAGTGCGAGCGCGACAGAGCACAAGAAGTAGCGCGCCTGTCGCCTGAGCGATCCGTGTACTCTGATGGGGAGGCGTGGCCGTGACGTTAACAGGCTAGATTGTCTTCATTGCGCTTCCTCGCACGCACTATGGCCGGCTTGATAGAGGTGCTGTAGGTTGTTTGCGTCGCACGCACTGTAATCACGGCCTTACACCATTCTTGGTCCCCACTCTCATCCACATCTTTATTTCCTCTCTGTCCTATGGCATTTCCCCCTCCCCCTCTTAGCATGCAGTGGTCACAGCTATTCCCCAAAACACCCTAGACCCTGCGTGCTTAACTACCGACCTGTATCCCGCTGCCTTTTGCCTCTAAACTGCTAGAACGTCTCCTGTTCTCCCGTGTGATCAACTTTCTTCATTCCTGGACCATCCTGGACCCTTTACAATCTGGGTTTCATACAGCTCACTCACTGGAGACTGTGCTCACTAAAGTAGCCAATGATTTACATGAAGCTAAATCCCATTGTCCTTTTTCTCTACTAATCCTGCTAGATCTCTCTGCTGCTTTTGATATTGTTGATCACCCTGTTCTTCATATTCTAAATTCTCTTGGTATCTACAACAAAGCTCGATCCTGGTTCTCATCTTACCTCTCCCATCGCATATTTTTGGTCTCTTTTGCCAACATGTCTTCGACTTCTATGGATCCGTCTGTTGGTTTTACCTCGGGACTCTGTTCTGGACCTCTCTCTTCTTTCTACACACTATCACTTGGTGACTTCGTCAACTCGTTTGGCCTTAGGTACAGGAGGGCCCCAGTTGCAAAGCGAAAATCGCTGGAAAGTGGAACCGGTGATTTTCGTTGTGTGTGCATGCGCAGACCGGCAATGCGCCGTTCTACGCATGCGCAACATCGGCAAAAAAAACCCCATTCTGCGCATGCGCGAGTCCGGCCCGTTCTGCGCATGCGCAGACATGGCGGCTCCCTTCTCGGTATCGGCGGATCGCCGAGAAGTGGGTCCTTGCTGTATCATCTCTATGCAGAGGATGTATCTATCCACCCCTACCCTCACTCCTACAATCCAGTTCCAAGTTTCTGATTGCCTCCTGGCTATATTCTTGTTGATGCCACTCCGCCGCCTTAAACTTAATGTGTCTAAAACGGAACTCCTCATATTCCCCCTAAACCTGGCCCAATATCACCCTTTTCCATCACCGGAAATGGTTCTACCATCTATCCTGTCGCCAAAGTACATTGCCTAGCAGTGACATTAGACTCTTCCCTTTTCTCCTTCATTCACATTCATGGCATGGCTAAAACTTGTCGCTTCTTCCTCCATCATATTGCTCAGATCCGCTCTTTCCTCTGTCACGCTACTGCTAAATCTCTAATGCATGCTCTTATCCTTTGCCGTCTGCATTATTGTAACATGCAGTTCTGCTGACAGACCCCCCAGTCTCACATCTTCCTCCTTTTGTAATCTGTCTGCTAGACTAATTTCACTATCTCCCAAAACAGGTTCAGCTACCGCACTTATTCCCTCACCGGGTGTCTGTGTAAATTTGCCATCACGCAACTTAGATTGGAAGCTCTCTGGGGCAGGGATTTCCTTTCCTATTGTCTGATCTTATTTGTTGCACTTACTGTATTATAATTCCCTGTACTGCATTGTCTGTCTTGTAAAGCGCTGAGTACAGCTGTAGGCTCTATATCAACAAAGCCATACATACATACTGTACGTACATACATACTGTACGTACATACATACATACATACATATGAGACGATGCTATGAACATTTTCTCAGATGTCCTTCACTAATATTTGTTATTACTTTGTACATTGTTTGGTATTAGTCGGTGTTGCATTGCTCCTTAATAATTTGAGTCATGTAATTAATGTTGTCTTGACACACCCAAAAGCCTGTTTTCTGTAGCTGTACTATAATTAAAACATGACCTTGTGCTAGCTTTTCTATTTGCATACTTTTAGCAATATTTGGGGATTTAAATCCGATAACTACCAACTTTTGTTTTTTTAATACTTTTACCTAGACTGTAAATATAGTCTCTAGATTTCCACCAATCCCCTCATACATCTTCCCTTATATGTAAATGCAGATTTAAAACCTAACATACTCCACCACCGTTTCTCTTTTATAGTGCTGACCGTGTACGAAGCGCTGAACATACAAATGTGACGCGATTCAATTTCTCCGTGGAGCGTGGCTTAGTGCAGAGTGAATTTGCCATAAGGATTAACGCAGCGGGGGTCCCTGCTGCTGAATGGACTCCCGCTGCGTTCATCCTACCGGGCTGTCTAAGCGCTGCGCAGAGAGAAGCCGTTTCTCTCTCTGTCTCCCTGCACAGCTCTTACAGCAGAGAGATCAGAGAGAAGCGGCCCCTCTCTGTGTCTCCCTGCACAGCTCTTACAGCAGAGAGATTAGAGAGAAGCGCTCTCTGTGTCTCCCCGCACAGCTCTTACAGCAGAGAGATCAGAGAGAAGCGGCCCCTCTCTGTGTCTCCCCGCACAGCTCTTACAGCAGAGAGATCAGAGAGAAGCTGTCCCTCTCTCTGTGTCTCCCGCACAGCTCTTACAGCAGAGAGATCAGAGAGAAGCTGTCCCTCTCTCTGTGTCTCCCGCACAGCTCTTACAGCAGAGAGATCGGAGAGAAGCGGCTCCTCTCTCTGTGTCTCCCCGCACAGCTATTACAGCAGAGAGATCGGAGAGAAGCGGCTCCTCTCTCTGTGTCTCCCCGCACAGCTCTTACAGCAGAGAGATCAGAGAGAAGCGGTCCATCTCTCTGTGTCTCCCCGCACAGCTCTTACAGCAGAGAGATCGGAGAGAAGCGGCTCCTCTCTCTCTGTCTCCCCGCACAGCTCTTACAGCAGAGATCAGAGAGAAGCGGCCCCTCTCTCTCTGTGTCTCCCCGCACAGCTCTTACAGCAGAGAGATCGGAGAGAAGCGGCTCCTCTCTCTCTGTCTCCCCGCACAGCTCTTACAGCAGAGAGATCGGAGAGAAGCGGTCCCTCTCTCTGTCTCCCGCACAGCTCTTACAGCAGAGAGATCAGAGAGAAGCGGCCCCTCTCTCTGTGTTTCCCCGCACAGCTCTTACAGCAGAGAGATCGGAGAGAAGCGGCTCCTCTCTCTGTTTCTCCCCGCACAGCTCTTACAGCAGAGAGATCGGAGAGAAGCGGCTCCTCTCTCTGTGTCTCCCGCACAGCTCTTACAGCAGAGAGATCAGAGAGAAGCGGCCCCTCTCTCTGTTTCTCCCCGCACCGCTCTTACAGCAGAGAGATCGGAGAGAAGCGGCTCCTCTCTCTGTGTCTCCCGCACAGCTCTTACAGCAGAGAGATCAGAGAGAAGCGGCCCCTCTCTCTGTTTCTCCCCGCACCGCTCTTACAGCAGAGAGATCAGAGAGAAGCGGTCCCTCTCTCTGTGTCTCCCCGCACCGCTCTTACAGCAGAGAGATCAGAGAGAAGCGGTCCCTCTCTCTCTCCCTGCACAGCTCTTACAGCAGAGAGGTCAGAGAGAAGCTGTCCCTATCTCTGTTTCTCCCCGCACAGCTCTTACAGCAGAGAGATCGGAGAGAAGCGGTCCCTCTCCCTGTTTCTCCCCGCACAGCTCTTACAGCAGAGAGATCGGAGAGAAGCGGTCCCTCTCTCTGTGTCTCCCCGCACAGCTCTTACAGCAGAGAGATCGGAGAGAAGCGGCTCCTCTCTCTGTGTCTCCCCGCACAGCTATTACAGCAGAGAGATCGGAGAGAAGCGGCTCCTCTCTCTGTTTCTCCCCGCACAGCTCTTACAGCAGAGAGATCGGAGAGAAGCGGCCCCTCTCTCTGTGTCTCCCCGCACAGCTATTACAGCAGAGAGATCGGAGAGAAGCGGCTCCTCTCTCTGTTTCTCCCCGCACCGCTCTTACAGCAGAGAGATCGGAGAGAAGCGGCTCCTCTCTCTGTCTCCCGCACAGCTCTTACAGCAGAGAGATCAGAGAGAAGCGGTCCCTCTCTCTGTGTCTCCCCGCACCGCTCTTACAGCAGAGAGATCAGAGAGAAGCGGTCCCTCTCTCTGTGTCTCCCCGCACCGCTCTTACAGCAGAGAGATCAGAGAGAAGCGGTCCCTCTCTCTCTCCCCGCACAGCTCTTACAGCAGAGAGATCGGAGAGAAGCGGTCCCTCTCCCTGTTTCTCCCCGCACAGCTCTTACAGCAGAGAGATCGGAGAGAAGCGGTCCCTCTGTCTGTGTCTCCCCATACAGCTCTTACAGCAGAGAGATCGGAGAGAAGCGGTCCCTCTGTCTGTGTCTCCCCATACAGCTCTTACAGCAGAGAGATCGGAGAGAAGCGGTCCCTCTCTCTGTGTCTCCCCGCACAGCTCTTACAGCAGAGAGAGCAGAGAGAAGCGGCCCCTCTCTCTGTATCTCACCGCACAGCTCTTACAGCAGAGAGATCAGAGAGAAGCGGTCCTCTCTCTGTGTCTCCCCGCACAGCTCTTACAGCAGAAAGCAGAGATAAGCAATCCCTCTCTCTGTCTCCCCGCACAGCTCTTACAGCAGAGAGACGCGGTCCCTCTTATATAGGGTGATGATATAAGAGATGAAAATATTACTTTAGGAATTATAGCAATTTATAGCTAGAGGGGCCAATAGCCATAAATTGAAAACACCCTTTGGGAATTAAATTAAAAGCAATAAAGGAACCTGCTGATAATGAATAAGTACACATATTAACCTATAACGGGTTGCTATAAAAACCCTCTGTTAATAATGTATATATATAAAAATTGCACATATAGACACTTCAGCAAAATGCATACACAAATTCCAAAGGGATATATCATGAAAAAATGACAGCATTGAAACATACAATAAATGTAAGACACAGACATTTATTGTTAAACAATAATGCTAATATCAATATTTCCGTTTAAACCATTGGGGACTAAACTATTCATTTTAAAAATCCAGTAAGTTTCTAGTTTGCACAACAGCTTAAATCTGTCTCCTCCTGAAACTGATGAGGGAAATTGAAAAATGTGTGAATAAGCGCTAGTTATAACATGCAACATACAATGATGACAATCCTAAAGAAGAGTATATTAAGATAACCAAACCCTTAGATGATTCCAGGTATGATTCGCCAATTTCTTGTGTCGAAGCGTTTCTTGGCGTAGTCTCATCCAGTCATGGAGATATGTGGATGAAAAAAGAAAAAAACATGCAAGGCCCTAATGATGCATTACCTTTGACACTTAAGGAGATACAGTTCGAAAGACGGCCGCTGCATCTGTATCTGTAACTTGGGTTAAACCAATGCTGACCAGTGCAGTGTGGCATTAGCAAAACTCATTGAGGATACAATTTATTAACATGTATAAAATACAATAAAATGCTGCATAAGCTAAAAAAAAAAGCTTGGAAATGAGCTGGATTGTACTAGTCCAAAAAGATCCAAATGCAATCGACTCTCCAAGTGACAATGAAAACTGGAATCCTACTCGCGGTCAGTCCTGCGGACGTGTGCCTGTAAGTAGGAACCCACTGTCAGCACGTTCTCCCCGGCTGTCTCTCCACATGCAGCGGCGGCAGGAATTCCATAATTCAATGTTTTATATTTCATCGGTGTTCAAAAACCCTGGTGCCCGAGGCACGTGTGGAGCGACTACATGCATTATTTGCAATCTTTGGAGGAATTTGCATCTTCTTCTAATGAAGAACTATTCGAGGTCAGGGGCTTTGTAGACTGTTTGACCATAGTTGTTGGTGTATATTGTATGTTGGCCTGCAAATGTGGCCAGTTTGCACACCCCCTGGCCTGGACAATTAAACTCTGCAGAGATACCAGCGCACCCTAGGGAGGGAAGTATCTTTGGCAGCAGGGAATCACCGGGGCCGGAATGAGCATTGCTACATGTTCTGCTGCTTTAACCTAATAGTACGAGCTGTTTTCTAATTGGGAGTCGGGAACTCACCCGGGGTGAACTTCTCTCACGCATACAATATGTAGAGGCCTCGCATCACTTTGTACCCTCTGCTGAATGTGGAAGATGTCAGCGACATTGTTCTGGTGGTTCTGTACGATATAATCCTGTTTAAATGTTACACGGTAGAAACGGTTTTGCTCAGTTAATGCGGTGTGTAGCATGCAAGCTGTCCATGGAAAGGTTAGATGTGTCACTGCTGTTTGATTTCAGTGCCGAATTTAAGGCCGCTGAAAATATGAAAGGGGAGCTTAAAAGGTCAACCTGACAATGGGATGGATGGGAGGGATGTAAGGACTTGTATTTAGGATCTTCAATTATAATGGGACCATAAAGGGAAAATATAGACCAGGGGTGGCAACTCCAGTCCTCAAAGGCCACCATCAGGTCCGCTATTAGGGATATCCCTGCTTCAGCACAGGAGGCTCAATCAATGGCTCCGTTTTAGCTGTGTGGGATTAACGGTTTATAAGGAAGGGGGTATTATTTTACTTGTGGTGTTTTTTTATGTCTGGTGCCCTTACCACTGCATTCAATGTCCTTTTATGTTGCATTATTATGTTTGTGCAATACATGTATATCAGGGGTTTTAAACTCCCGTCCTGAAGCTCTCCCCCCAAACAGGCCAGGTTTTAAGGTTATCCCTACTCCAGCACAGGTGACTCAATTGAGGAGCCTGCTTCAGCACAGGTGGCTGTCTTCAACTGAGCCACTTATGAAGCCACCTGTGCTGAAGCAAGACTATCCTTGAGGAGTTCAGAACCCTCACTGTATATGTTAGTTTATATTCATTTTGATTGTGAATGAGACACTTTTGTTTTAAATGTTCATACTTATCTAACATATAGAATAAATTCACCTGTTTCTACAGATAGGCCTGTAATACGTGACATGGCCTCCTGCAGGCTCCCTGGGGCTCCGTTATCTATAAGTATGATGCTTGGCACACTTGCATGTTCAGTGCCATGGAGACATGGGCCAAGGTCAGACTAAGCGGACCACATTTTGCTCTGTTTGCCAGTGGCGGGCATTTACACTGCTAGCAATTATTACCTTTTCCAGATAATATAGGCCAAGATATTCTCTGGGACAAGCGATTCCCGCAGCAAGATACCTTGAGCATAATTGGCGAAAATGTTAGACAATTATAATGTAGGAAAGGGGGAGATTTAATTTTCAAAAAGTCCACAATGAATAAACTTAAATTAAAATATGAAAAAACAATCTCAGATCCTTGACAGGGCACCATACTCCATAGAGATGGGAACAAGCACCAGTGTTCACTCATACAGAGATGGTTTAAACGACATCACCAATATTGCTTATTGTTGCCTGTACCACTCTTGCTGATGCGAAATGATACTTCTGTGTCTGCCTGTGTGTGTATATTAGTTATTATGTTATTATGTTACTTTTATGTCTGAAGCCCTTCTCCCCTTTGTTATTTATATTATTTGTTATGTATATGATTGTCCCGTGTGTTAATGCTGTGAAGCGCTATGTACATTAATGGCGCTATATAGATAAAGACATACATACGTCGGAAAGGAAGAGAGCAGTCACGTGGACTTGTACAAAACTGTATTTATTTCATAAATGGTCGACGTTTCGGTCCCAACCTTGACCTATCTCAAGCCAAAGTGAATGTGTAAAAAGCTGGATTATACACTTTACAATTACCCAGAATGCATAGCGTGAGTCTTGTGACCCCGTGAATCCCTAAAACACGACTACTGGGGCTGGTGTCACAAGCATTGCTACAGTAAGCAGCCTGCCGGTGCATTCAGATACAGCAGGGTCCCGCTTCTCGGCGCTCCACTTTTCGGCGATCCACCGATATGGCGGCACCAAGAAGGGGGCCGCCATCTTGGATCCTCAGTCGCGCATGCGCAGACCGTAGGTTGTGCGCGCATACTGTAGTTTGCGCGCGCAGACTTTAGGTCACGCATTCGCGCAGAACGGCGAAAATGCCGATTTGCGCATGCAATCAACTGAACATCGCCGGATCCGCTTTCCGGCGATTTTCACTATACGGCGGGCCCCTGGAACGGAACCCGCCGTATACCCGGGGCCCTCCTGTACATAAAGACCATGTAGAATCAGTATACAGAAAGTAATCAGTAAAAGTGCTCAGTGCCAATAGTAACAGTGAGCATAACATGACGCTGTATGTAAAGAGTTTAAACAAAACATACTGTACCCCCATAGAGCTAAAAGCAAAGAGCAAAACAAAAAGCCACAACAAACCGGCAAAAAGGACAAAAGTTCTATCATGAAGCAAATAAACGAGAAATATAAACTCAGTGTAACCCTGTGAGCTTGGTACAGTGGGAACACCCACAGAGGGGCGGGATGCAGGAGCCAAAATGTATCTATTTGGTATTGTATTAAATCGCGGAATTTATAGAAGGGTGGGAAATGGAGGGAATTATAAAGGGCAACAATAGTAGCTAAGAAATAAACATTAATGGGGAAAAACAATAAGCATCATAAATTATTGGTATTTAGTTCCTAAATAGCAGCACATCTAAAGAAACCAGTAGAGGAACCAATAAATATTGCAAATGGCATGAATGGATAGACCATTCGAAAGAACAGCCATAGAAAACAATCTCACGTTACTAACAAGGTCACACACAAACCCGCTTAGGATGTAGGAAGTCAGTCCTAGTTTGAGGACTGTATTCTAAAGTCTGAGGAAGGGAGGGTATGGACGATTGTCAGGGTAACCAACAGTGCAATGAATAGTCCAGGGGTGGCCAAATCCAGCTCTGAAACGTGTGGATTGAAGTGTATGATCCTGTTAGCATTGTACGGTTTAGGGTTAAATATTGAACAGACTGGTGGTGTTACATTGAATCCCGGGCAGCACCAGCGCATACATGTGTCTGTGTCCCAGGAGAGGGCCGCAACGTTCAAAATCACGGTACCTAAAAACTTTACAACTTTTGGGTTTGATTGATTTATTTTTACAACTAGGGAGGTTATAGATCAGAAGTGGCCAACTTAAGTCCTCAAGAGCCACGAACAGGTCAGGTTTTCAGGATATCCCTGCTTCAGCACAGGTGGCTCAGTTGCCACTCTGCTAAGTATTCTTATGGCGGTAGTCATAATCCAACTGTGGATATCGGTTATCTGATATTATCAGGCTGCTGATTAGAGAAAATGTTTTATACTGTTTTGGTGCTAATTAAATCCCTGTACTGTAGTGTTATCCACGCGGTGTCTCATTGTTTTGTTCTGCGGTTCCGTTCCATCCTGTGTGGGACCCGCCGGGCGAGGTGTTACAGGGGATTATTTTGTGCTGCGGTTCCGTTCCATCCTGTCTGGGACCCGCCGGGCGAGGTGTTACCGGGAATTATTTTGTGCTGCGGTTCCGTTCCATCCTGTCTGGGACCCGCCGGGCGAGGTGTTACAGGGAATTATTTTGTTCTGCGGTTCTGTTCCATCCTGTCTGGGACCCGCGGGGCGAGGTGTTACAGGGAATTATTTTGTTCTGCGGTTCCGTTCCATCCTGTCTGGGACCCGCCGGGCGAGGTGTTACAGGGAATTATTTTGTTATGTGGTTCCGTTCCATCCTGTCTGGGACCCGCCGGGCGAGGTGTTACAGGGGATTGTTTTGTGCTGCGGTTCCGTTCCATCCTGTCTGGGACCCGCCGGGCGAGGTGTTACAGGGAATTATTTTGTGCTGCGGTTCCGTTCCATCCTGTGTGGGACCCGCCGGGCGAGGTGTTACAGGGGATTATTTTGTGCTGCGGTTCCGTTCCATCCTGTCTGGGACCCGCCGGGCGAGGTGTTACCGGGAATTATTTTGTGCTGCGGTTCCGTTCCATCCTGTCTGGGACCCGCCGGGCGAGGTGTTACAGGGAATTATTTTGTTCTGCGGTTCTGTTCCATCCTGTCTGGGACCCGCCGGGCGAGGTGTTACAGGGGATTGTTTTGTGCTGCGGTTCCGTTCCATCCTGTCTGGGACCCGCCGGGCGAGGTGTTACAGGGAATTATTTTGTGCTGCGGTTCCGTTCCATCCTGTGTGGGACCCGCCGGGCGAGGTGTTACAGGGAATTATTTTGTTCTGCGGTTCCGTTCCATCCTGTCTGGGACCCGCCGGGCGAGGTGTTACAGGGAATTGTTATGTGCTGCGGTTCCGTTCCATCCTGTGTGGGACCCGCCGGGCGAGGTGTTACAGGGAATTATTTTGTGCTGCGGTTCCGTTCCATCCTGTGTGGTACCCGCCGGGCGAGGTGTTACAGGGAATTATTTTGTTCTGCGGTTCCGTTCCATCCTGTGTGGGACCCGCCGGGCGAGGTGTTACAGGGAATTATTGTGTGCTGCGGTTCCGTTCCATCCTGTCTGGGACCCGCCGGGCGAGGTGGTACAGGGAATTGTTTTGTTCTGCGGTTCCGTTCCATCCTGTGTGGGACCCGCCGGGCGAGGTGTTACAGGGAATTATTTTGTGCTGCGGTTCCGTTCCATCCTGTGTGGGACCCGCCGGGCGACGTGTTACAAGGAATTATTTTGTTCTGCGGTTCCGTTCCGTCCTGTGTGGGACCCGCCGGGCGAGGTGTTACAGGGAATTATTTTGTGCTGCGGTTCCGTTCCATCCTGTCTGGGACCCGCCGGGCGAGGTGTTACAGGGAATTATTTTGTGCTGCGGTTCCGTTCCATCCTGTCTGGGACCCACCGGGCGAGGTGTTACAGGGAATTATTTTGTGCTGCGGTTCCATTCCATCCTGTGTGAGATCCGCCGGGCGAGGTGTTACAGGGGATTATTTTGTGCTGCGGTTCCGTTCCATCCTGTCTGGGACCCGCCGGGCGAGGTGTTACAGGGAATTATTTTGTGCTGCGGTTCCGTTCCATCCTGTGTGGGACCCGCCGGGCGAGGTGTTACAGGGGATTATTTTGTGCTGCGGTTCCGTTCCATCCTGTGTGGGACCCGCCGGGTGAGGTGTTACAGGGAATTATTTTGTTCTGCGGTTCCGTTCCATCCTGTCTGACCCGCCGGGCAAGGTGTTACAGGGAATTATTTTGTGCTGCGGTTCCGTTCCATCCTGTCTGGGACCCGCCGGGCGAGGTGTTACAGGGAATTATTTTGTGCTGCAGTTCCGTTCCATCCTGTGTGGGACCCGCCGGGCGAGGTGTTACAGGGAATTATTTTGTGCTGCGGTTCCGTTCCATCCTGTGTGGGACCCGCCGGGCGAGGTGTTACAGGGAATTATTTTGTGCTGCGGTTCCGTTCCATCCTGTGTGGGACCCGCCGGGCGAGGTGTTACAGGGAATTATTTTGTGCTGCGGTTCCGTTCCATCCTGTGTGGGACCCGCCGGGCGAGGTGTTACAGGGGATTATTTTGTGCTGCGGTTCCGTTCCATCCTGTGTGGGACCCGCCGGGCGAGGTGTTACAGGGGATTATTTTGTGCTGCGGTTCCGTTCCATCCTGTCTGGGACCCGCCGGGCGAGGTGTTACAGGGAATTATTTTGTGCTGCGGTTCCGTTCCATCCTGTCTGGGACCCGCCGGGGCGAGGTGTTACAGGGAATTATTTTGTGCTGCGGTTCCGTTCCGTCCTGTCTGGGACCCCCGGGCGAGGTGTTACAGGGAATTATTTTGTGCTGCGGTTCCGTTCCATCCTGTGTGGGACCCGTCGGGCGACGTGTTACAGGGGATTATTTTGTGCTGCGGTTCCGTTCCATCCTGTCTGGGACCCGCCGGGCGAGGTGTTACAGGGGATTATTTTGTGCTTCGGTTCCGTTCCATCCTGTGTGGGACCCGCCGGGCGACGTGTTACAGGGGATTATTTTGTGCTGCGGTTCCGTTCCATCCTGTCTGGGACCCGCCGGGCGAGGTGTTACAGGGAATTATTTTGTGCTGCGGTTCCATTCCATCCTGTGTGGGACCCGCCGGGCGAGGTGTTACAGGGGATTGTTTTGTGCTGCGGTTCCGTTCCATCCTGTGTGGGACCCGCCGGGCGAGGTGTTACAGGGAATTATTTTGTTCTGCGGTTCCGTTCCATCCTGTGTGGGACCCGCCGGGCGAGGTGTCACAGGGGATTATTTTGTGCTGCGGTTCCGTTCCATCCGGTCTGGGACCCGCCGGGCGAGGTGTCACAGGGAATTGTTTTGTGCTGCGGTTCCGTTCCATCCGGTCTGGGACCCGCCGGGCGAGGTTTTACAGGGAATTGTTTTGTGCTGCGGTTCCGTTCCATCCTGTCTGGGACCCGCCGGGCGAGGTGTTACAGGGAATTATTTTGTGCTGCGGTTCCGTTCCATCCTGTCTGGGACACGCCGGGCGAGGTGTTACAGGGAATTATTTTGTGCTGCGGTTCCGTTCCATCCTGTGTGGGACCCGCCGGGCGAGGTGTTACAGGGAATTATTTTGTGCTGCGGTTCCGTTCCATCCTGTCTGCGACCCGCCGGGCGAGGTGTTACAGGGAATTATTTTGTTCTACGGTTCCGTTCCATCCTGTGTGGGACCCGCCGGGCGAGGTGTTACAGGGGATTATTTTGTTCTATGGTTCCGTTCCATCCTGTGTGGGACCCGCCGGGCGAGGTGTTACAGGGGATTATTTTGTGCTGCGGTTCCGTTCCATCCTGCGTGGGACCCGCCGAGCGAGGTGTTACAGGAGATTATTTTGTGCTGCGGTTCCGTTCCATCCTGCGTGGGACCCGCCGGGCGAGGTGTTACAGGGAATTATTTTGTGCTGCGGTTCCGTTCCATCCTGTGTGGGACCCGCCGGGCGAGGTGTTACAGGGGATTATTTTGTGCTTTGGTTCCGTTCCATCCTGTGTGGGACCCGTCGGGCGAGGTGTTACAGGGAATTGTTTTGTGCTGCGGTTCCGTTCCGTCCTGTCTGGGACCCGCCGGGCGAGGTGTTACAGGGAATTATTTTGTGCTGCGGTTCCGTTCCATCCTGTCTGGGACCCGCCGGGCGAGGTGTTACAGGGAATTATTTTGTGCTGCGGTTCCGTTCCATCCTGTGTGGGACCCGCCGGGCGAGGTGTTACAGGGGATTATTTTGTTCTGCGGTTCCGTTCCATCCTGTGTGGGACCCGCCGGGCGAGGTGTTACAGGGGATTATTTTGTTCTGCGGTTCCGTTCCATCCTGTGTGGGACCCGCCGGGCGAGGTGTTACAGGGAAATCTTTTGTGCTGCAGTTCCGTTCCATCCTGTCTGCGACCCGCCGGGCGAGGTGTTACAGGGAATTATTTTGTGCTGCGGTTCCGTTCCATCCTGTGTGGGACCCGCCGGGCGAGGTGTTACAGGGAATTATTTTGTGCTGCGGTTCCGTTCCATCCTGTGTGGGACCCGCCGGGCGAGGTGTTACCGGGAATTATTTTGTTCTGCGGTTCCGTTCCATCCTGTCTAGGACACGCCGGGCGAGGTGTTACAGGGGATTATTTTGTTCTGCGGTTCCGTTCCATCCTGTGTGGGACCCGCCGGGCGAGGTGTTACAGGGAATTGTTTTGTGCTGCGGTTCCGTTCCATCCTGTCTGGGACCCGCCGGGCGAGGTGTTACAGGGGATTATTTTGTGCTGCGGTACCGTTCCATCCTGTGTGGGACCCGCCGGGCGAGGTGTTACAGGGAAATCTTTTGTGCTGCAGTTCCGTTCCATCCTGTCTGCGACCCGCCGGGCGAGGTGTTACAGGGAATTATTTTGTGCTGCGGTTCCGTTCCATCCTGTGTGGGACCCGCCGGGCGAGGTGTTACAGGGAATTATTTTGTGCTGCGGTTCCGTTCCATCCTGTGTGGGACCCGCCGGGCGAGGTGTTACCGGGAATTATTTTGTTCTGCGGTTCCGTTCCATCCTGTCTAGGACACGCCGGGCGAGGTGTTACAGGGGATTATTTTGTTCTGCGGTTCCGTTCCATCCTGTGTGGGACCCGCCGGGCGAGGTGTTACAGGGAATTGTTTTGTGCTGCGGTTCCGTTCCATCCTGTCTGGGACCCGCCGGGCGAGGTGTTACAGGGGATTATTTTGTGCTGCGGTACCGTTCCATCCTGTGTGGGACCCGCCGGGCGAGGTGTTAAAGGGAATTATTTTGTTCTGCGGTTCCGTTCCATCCTGTGTGGGACCCGCCGGGCGAGGTGTTACAGGGGATTATTTTGTGCTGCGGTTCCGTTCCATCCTGTGTGGGACCCGCCGGGCGAGGTGTTACAGGGAATTGTTTTGTGCTGTGGTTCCGTTCCATCCGGTCTGGGACCCGCCGGGCGAGGTGTTACAGGGAATTGTTTTGTGCTGTGGTTCCGTTCCATCCGGTCTGGGACCCGCCGGGCGAGGTGTTACAGGGAATTGTTTTGTGCTGCGGTTCCGTTCCATCCTGTGTGGGACCCGCCGGGCGAGGTGTTACAGGGAATTATTTTGTGCTGCGGTTCCGTTCCATCCTGCCTGGGACCCGCCGGGCAAGGTGTTACAGGGAATTATTTTGTGCTGCGGTTCCGTTCCATCCTGTGTGGGACCCGCCGGGCGAGGTGTTACAGGGAATTATTTTGTGCTGCGGTTCGGTTCCATCCTGTCTGCGACCCGCCGGGCGAGGTGTTACAGGGAATTATTTTGTTCTACGGTTCCGTTCCATCCTGTGTGGGACCCGCCGGGCGAGGTGTTACAGGGGATTATTTTGTTCTACGGTTCCGTTCCATCCTGTGTGGGACCCGCCGGGCGAGGTGTTACAGGGGATTATTTTGTGCTGCGGTTCCGTTCCATCCTGCGTGGGACCCGCCGGGCGAGGTGTTACAGGGGATTATTTTGTGCTGCGGTTCCGTTCCATCCTGCGTGGGACCCGCCGGGCGAGGTGTTACAGGGAATTATTTTGTGCTGCGGTTCCGTTCCATCCTGTGTGGGACCCGCCGGGCGAGGTGTTACAGGGGATTATTTTGTTCTACGGTTCCGTTCCATCCTGTGTGGGACCCGCCGGGCGAGGTGTTACAGGGGATTATTTTGTGCTGCGGTTCCGTTCCATCCTGCGTGGGACCCGCCGGGCGAGGTGTTACAGGGGATTATTTTGTGCTGCGGTTCCGTTCCATCCTGCGTGGGACCCGCCGGGCGAGGTGTTACAGGGAATTATTTTGTGCTGCGGTTCCGTTCCATCCTGTCTGGGTCCCGCCGGGCGAGGTGTTACAGGGAATTATTTTGTGCTGCGGTTCCGTTCCATCCTGTGTGGGACCCGCCGGGCGAGGTGTTACAGGGGATTATTTTGTGCTGCGGTTCCGTTCCATCCTGTGTGGGACCCGCTGGGTGAGGTGTTACAGGGAATTATTTTGTTCTGCGGTTCCGTTCCATCCTGTCTGACCCGCCGGGCAAGGTGTTACAGGGAATTATTTTGTGCTGCGGTACCGTTCCATCCTGTCTGGGACCCGCCGGGCGAGGTGTTACAGGGAATTATTTTGTGCTGCAGTTCCGTTCCATCCTGTGTGGGACCCGCCGGGCGAGGTGTTACAGGGAATTATTTTGTGCTGCGGTTCCGTTCCATCCTGTGTGGGACCCGCCGGGCGAGGTGTTACAGGGGATTATTTTGTGCTGCGGTTCCGTTCCATCCTGTGTGGGACCCGCCGGGCGAGGTGTTACAGGGAATTATTTTGTGCTGCGGTTCCGTTCCATCCTGTGTGGGACCCGCCGGGCGAGGTGTTACAGGGGATTATTTTGTGCTGCGGTTCCGTTCCATCCTGTGTGGGACCCGCCGGGCGAGGTGTTACAGGGGATTATTTTGTGCTGCGGTTCCGTTCCATCCTGTCTGGGACCCGCCGGGCGAGGTGTTACAGGGAATTATTTTGTGCTGCTGTTCCGTTCCATCCTGTGTGGGACCCGTCGGGCGACGTGTTACAGGGGATTATTTTGTGCTGCGGTTTCGTTCCATCCTGTCTGGGACCCGCCGGGCGAGGTGTTACAGGGGATTATTTTGTGCTTCGGTTCCGTTCCATCCTGTGTGGGACCCGCCGGGCGACGTGTTACAGGGGATTATTTTGTGCTGCGGTTCCGTTCCATCCTGTCTGGGACCCGCCGGGCGAGGTGTTACAGGGAATTATTTTGTGCTGCGGTTCCGTTCCATCCTGTGTGGGACCCGCCGGGCGAGGTGTTACAGGGGATTGTTTTGTGCTGCGGTTCCGTTCCATCCTGTGTGGGACCCGCCGGGCGAGGTGTTACAGGGAATTATTTTGTTCTGCGGTTCCGTTCCATCCTGTGTGGGACCCGCCGGGCGAGGTGTTACAGGGGATTATTTTGTTCTGCGGTTCCGTTCCATCCTGTCTGGGACCCGCCGGGCGAGGTGTTACAGGGGATTATTTTGTGCTGCGGTTCCGTTCCATCCGGTCTGGGACCCGCCGGGCGAGGTGTTACAGGGAATTGTTTTGTGCTGCGGTTTCGTTCCATCCGGTCTGGGACCCGCCGGGCGAGGTGTTACAGGGAATTGTTTTGTGCTGCGGTTCCGTTCCATCTTGTCTGGGACCCGCCGGGCGAGGTGTTACAGGGAATTATTTTGTGCTGCGGTTCCGTTCCATCCTGTCTGGGACCCGCCGGGCGAGGTGTTACAGGGAATTATTTTGTGCTGCGGTTCCGTTCCATCCTGTGTGGGACCCGCCGGGCGAGGTGTTACAGGGAATTATTTTGTGCTGCGGTTCCGTTCCATCCTGTCTGCGACCCGCCGGGCGAGGTGTTACAGGGAATTATTTTGTTCTACGGTTCCGTTCCATCCTGTGTGGGACCCGCCGGGCGAGGTGTTACAGGGGATTATTTTGTTCTATGGTTCCGTTCCATCCTGTGTGGGACCCGCCGGGCGAGGTGTTACAGGGGATTATTTTGTGCTGCGGTTCCGTTCCATCCTGCGTGGGACCCGCCGAGCGAGGTGTTACAGGGAATTATTTTGTGCTGCGGTTCCGTTCCATCCTGCGTGGGACCCGCCGGGCGAGGTGTTACAGGGGATTATTTTGTGCTGCGGTTCCGTTCCATCCTGCGTGGGACCCGCCGGGCGAGGTGTTACAGGGAATTATTTTGTGCTGCGGTTCCGTTCCATCCTGTGTGGGACCCGCCGGGCGACGTGTTACAGGGGATTATTTTGTGCTGCGGTTCTGTTCCATCCTGTCTGGGACCCGCCGGGCGAGGTGTTACAGGGAATTGTTTTATGCTGCGGTTCCGTTCCATCCTGTGTGGGACTCGCCGGGCGAGGTGTTACAGGGGATTATTTTGTTCTGCGGTTCCGTTCCATCCTGTGTGGGACCCGCCGGGCGAGGTGTTACAGGGGATTATTTTGTGCTTCGGTTCCGTTCCATCCTGTGTGGGACCCGTCGGGCGAGGTGTTACAGGGAATTGTTTTGTGCTGCGGTTCCGTTCCGTCCTGTCTGGGACCCGCCGGGCGAGGTGTTACAGGGAATTATTTTGTGCTGCGGTTCCGTTCCATCCTGTCTGGGACCCGCCGGGCGAGGTGTTACAGGGAATTATTTTGTGCTGCGGTTCCGTTCCATCCTGTGTGGGACCCGCCGGGCGAGGTGTTACAGGGGATTATTTTGTTCTGCGGTTCCGTTCCATCCTGTGTGGGACCCGCCGGGCGAGGTGTTACAGGGGATTATTTTGTTCTGCGGTTCCGTTCCATCCCGTGTGGGACCCGCCGGGCGAGGTGTTACAGGGAAATCTTTTGTGCTGCAGTTCCGTTCCATCCTGTCTGCGACCCGCCGGGCGAGGTGTTACAGGGAATTATTTTGTGCTGCGGTTCCGTTCCATCCTCTGTGGGACCCGCTGGGCGAGGTGTTACAGGGAATTATTTTGTGCTGCGGTTCCGTTCCATCCTGTGTGGGACCCGCCGGGCGAGGTGTTACAGGGAATTATTTTGTTCTGCGGTTCGGTTCCATCCTGTCTGGGACCCGCCGGGCGAGGTGTTACAGGGAATTATTTTGTTCTGCGGTTCCGTTCCGTCCTGTCTGGGACCCGCCGGGCGAGGTGTTACAGGGAATTATTTTGTGCTGCGGTTCCGTTCCATCCTGTCTAGGACACGCCGGGCGAGGTGTTACAGGGGATTATTTTGTTCTGCGGTTCCGTTCCATCCTGTGTGGGACCCGCCGGGCGAGGTGTTACAGGGAATTGTTTTGTGCTGCGGTTCCGTTCCATCCTGTCTGGGACCCGCCGGGCGAGGTGTTACAGGGGATTATTTTGTGTTGCGGTTCCGTTCCATCCTGTGTGGGACCCGCCGGGCGAGGTGTTAAAGGGAATTATTTTGTTCTGCGGTTCCGTTCCATCCTGTGTGGGACCCGCCGGGCGAGGTGTTACAGGGGATTATTTTGTGCTGCGGTTCCGTTCCATCCTGTGTGGGACCCGCCGGGCGAGGTGTTACAGGGAATTGTTTTGTGCTGTGGTTCCATTCCATCCGGTCTGGGACCCGCCGGGCGAGGTGTTACAGGGAATTGTTTTGTGCTGCGGTTCCGTTCCATCCTGTCTGGGACCCGCCGGGCGAGGTGTTACAGGGAATTATTTTGTGCTGCGGTTCCGTTCCATCCTGTCTGGGACCCACCGGGCGAGGTGTTACAGGGAATTATTTTGTGCTGCGGTTCCGTTCCATCCTGTGTGGGACCCGCCGGGCGAGGTGTTACAGGGAATTATTTTGTGCTGCGGTTCGGTTCCATCCTGTCTGCGACCCGCCGGGCGAGGTGTTACAGGGAATTATTTTGTTCTACGGTTCCGTTCCATCCTGTGTGGGACCCGCCGGGCGAGGTGTTACAGGGGATTATTTTGTGCTGCGGTTCCGTTCCATCCTGCGTGGGACCCGCCGGGCGAGGTGTTACAGGGAATTATTTTGTGCTGCGGTTCCGTTCCATCCTGTGTGGGACCCGCCGGGCGAGGTGTTACAGGGGATTATTTTGTGCTGCGGTTCCGTTCCATCCTGTGTGGGACCCGCTGGGTGAGGTGTTACAGGGAATTATTTTGTTCTGCGGTTCCGTTCCATCCTGTCTGACCCGCCGGGCAAGGTGTTACAGGGAATTATTTTGTGCTGCGGTACCGTTCCATCCTGTCTGGGACCCGCCGGGCGAGGTGTTACAGGGAATTATTTTGTGCTGCAGTTCCGTTCCATCCTGTGTGGGACCCGCCGGGCGAGGTGTTACAGGGAATTATTTTGTGCTGCGGTTCCGTTCCATCCTGTGTGGGACCCGCCGGGCGAGGTGTTACAGGGGATTATTTTGTGCTGCGGTTCCGTTCCATCCTGTGTGGGACCCGCCGGGCGAGGTGTTACAGGGAATTATTTTGTGCTGCGGTTCCGTTCCATCCTGTGTGGGACCCGCCGGGCGAGGTGTTACAGGGGATTATTTTGTGCTGCGGTTCCGTTCCATCCTGTGTGGGACCCGCCGGGCGAGGTGTTACAGGGGATTATTTTGTGCTGCGGTTCCGTTCCATCCTGTCTGGGACCCGCCGGGCGAGGTGTTACAGGGAATTATTTTGTGCTGCTGTTCCGTTCCATCCTGTGTGGGACCCGTCGGGCGACGTGTTACAGGGGATTATTTTGTGCTGCGGTTTCGTTCCATCCTGTCTGGGACCCGCCGGGCGAGGTGTTACAGGGGATTATTTTGTGCTTCGGTTCCGTTCCATCCTGTGTGGGACCCGCCGGGCGACGTGTTACAGGGGATTATTTTGTGCTGCGGTTCCGTTCCATCCTGTCTGGGACCCGCCGGGCGAGGTGTTACAGGGAATTATTTTGTGCTGCGGTTCCGTTCCATCCTGTGTGGGACCCGCCGGGCGAGGTGTTACAGGGGATTGTTTTGTGCTGCGGTTCCGTTCCATCCTGTGTGGGACCCGCCGGGCGAGGTGTTACAGGGAATTATTTTGTTCTGCGGTTCCGTTCCATCCTGTGTGGGACCCGCCGGGCGAGGTGTTACAGGGGATTATTTTGTTCTGCGGTTCCGTTCCATCCTGTCTGGGACCCGCCGGGCGAGGTGTTACAGGGGATTATTTTGTGCTGCGGTTCCGTTCCATCCGGTCTGGGACCCGCCGGGCGAGGTGTTACAGGGAATTGTTTTGTGCTGCGGTTTCGTTCCATCCGGTCTGGGACCCGCCGGGCGAGGTGTTACAGGGAATTGTTTTGTGCTGCGGTTCCGTTCCATCTTGTCTGGGACCCGCCGGGCGAGGTGTTACAGGGAATTATTTTGTGCTGCGGTTCCGTTCCATCCTGTCTGGGACCCGCCGGGCGAGGTGTTACAGGGAATTATTTTGTGCTGCGGTTCCGTTCCATCCTGTGTGGGACCCGCCGGGCGAGGTGTTACAGGGAATTATTTTGTGCTGCGGTTCCGTTCCATCCTGTCTGCGACCCGCCGGGCGAGGTGTTACAGGGAATTATTTTGTTCTACGGTTCCGTTCCATCCTGTGTGGGACCCGCCGGGCGAGGTGTTACAGGGGATTATTTTGTTCTATGGTTCCGTTCCATCCTGTGTGGGACCCGCCGGGCGAGGTGTTACAGGGGATTATTTTGTGCTGCGGTTCCGTTCCATCCTGCGTGGGACCCGCCGAGCGAGGTGTTACAGGGAATTATTTTGTGCTGCGGTTCCGTTCCATCCTGCGTGGGACCCGCCGGGCGAGGTGTTACAGGGGATTATTTTGTGCTGCGGTTCCGTTCCATCCTGCGTGGGACCCGCCGGGCGAGGTGTTACAGGGAATTATTTTGTGCTGCGGTTCCGTTCCATCCTGTGTGGGACCCGCCGGGCGACGTGTTACAGGGGATTATTTTGTGCTGCGGTTCTGTTCCATCCTGTCTGGGACCCGCCGGGCGAGGTGTTACAGGGAATTGTTTTATGCTGCGGTTCCGTTCCATCCTGTGTGGGACTCGCCGGGCGAGGTGTTACAGGGGATTATTTTGTTCTGCGGTTCCGTTCCATCCTGTGTGGGACCCGCCGGGCGAGGTGTTACAGGGGATTATTTTGTGCTTCGGTTCCGTTCCATCCTGTGTGGGACCCGTCGGGCGAGGTGTTACAGGGAATTGTTTTGTGCTGCGGTTCCGTTCCGTCCTGTCTGGGACCCGCCGGGCGAGGTGTTACAGGGAATTATTTTGTGCTGCGGTTCCGTTCCATCCTGTCTGGGACCCGCCGGGCGAGGTGTTACAGGGAATTATTTTGTGCTGCGGTTCCGTTCCATCCTGTGTGGGACCCGCCGGGCGAGGTGTTACAGGGGATTATTTTGTTCTGCGGTTCCGTTCCATCCTGTGTGGGACCCGCCGGGCGAGGTGTTACAGGGGATTATTTTGTTCTGCGGTTCCGTTCCATCCCGTGTGGGACCCGCCGGGCGAGGTGTTACAGGGAAATCTTTTGTGCTGCAGTTCCGTTCCATCCTGTCTGCGACCCGCCGGGCGAGGTGTTACAGGGAATTATTTTGTGCTGCGGTTCCGTTCCATCCTCTGTGGGACCCGCTGGGCGAGGTGTTACAGGGAATTATTTTGTGCTGCGGTTCCGTTCCATCCTGTGTGGGACCCGCCGGGCGAGGTGTTACAGGGAATTATTTTGTTCTGCGGTTCGGTTCCATCCTGTCTGGGACCCGCCGGGCGAGGTGTTACAGGGAATTATTTTGTTCTGCGGTTCCGTTCCGTCCTGTCTGGGACCCGCCGGGCGAGGTGTTACAGGGAATTATTTTGTGCTGCGGTTCCGTTCCATCCTGTCTAGGACACGCCGGGCGAGGTGTTACAGGGGATTATTTTGTTCTGCGGTTCCGTTCCATCCTGTGTGGGACCCGCCGGGCGAGGTGTTACAGGGAATTGTTTTGTGCTGCGGTTCCGTTCCATCCTGTCTGGGACCCGCCGGGCGAGGTGTTACAGGGGATTATTTTGTGTTGCGGTTCCGTTCCATCCTGTGTGGGACCCGCCGGGCGAGGTGTTAAAGGGAATTATTTTGTTCTGCGGTTCCGTTCCATCCTGTGTGGGACCCGCCGGGCGAGGTGTTACAGGGGATTATTTTGTGCTGCGGTTCCGTTCCATCCTGTGTGGGACCCGCCGGGCGAGGTGTTACAGGGAATTGTTTTGTGCTGTGGTTCCATTCCATCCGGTCTGGGACCCGCCGGGCGAGGTGTTACAGGGAATTGTTTTGTGCTGCGGTTCCGTTCCATCCTGTCTGGGACCCGCCGGGCGAGGTGTTACAGGGAATTATTTTGTGCTGCGGTTCCGTTCCATCCTGTCTGGGACCCACCGGGCGAGGTGTTACAGGGAATTATTTTGTGCTGCGGTTCCGTTCCATCCTGTGTGGGACCCGCCGGGCGAGGTGTTACAGGGAATTATTTTGTGCTGCGGTTCGGTTCCATCCTGTCTGCGACCCGCCGGGCGAGGTGTTACAGGGAATTATTTTGTTCTACGGTTCCGTTCCATCCTGTGTGGGACCCGCCGGGCGAGGTGTTACAGGGGATTATTTTGTGCTGCGGTTCCGTTCCATCCTGCGTGGGACCCGCCGGGCGAGGTGTTACAGGGAATTATTTTGTGCTGCGGTTCCGTTCCATCCTGTGTGGGACCCGCCGGGCGACGTGTTACAGGGAATTATTTTGTGCTGCGGTTCCGTTCCATCCTGTGTGGGACCCGCCGGGCGACGTGTTACAGGGGATTATTTTGTGCTGCGGTTCTGTTCCATCCTGTCTGGGACCCGCCGGGCGAGGTGTTACAGGGAATTATTTTGTGCTGCGGTTCCGTTCCATCCTGTGTGGGACCCGCCGGGCGAGGTGTTACAGGGAATTGTTTTGTGCTGCGGTTCCGTTCCATCCTGTGTGGGACTCGCCGGGCGAGGTGTTACAGGGGATTATTTTGTTCTGCGGTTCCGTTCCATCCTGTCTGGGACCCGCCGGGCGAGGTGTTACAGGGGATTATTTTGTGCTTCGGTTCCGTTCCATCCTGTGTGGGACCCGTCGGGCAAGGTGTTACAGGGAATTGTTTTGTGCTGCGGTTCCGTTCTGTCCTGTCTGGGACCCGCCGGACGAGGTGTTACAGGGAATTATTTTGTGCTGCGGTTCCGTTCCATCCTGTCTGGGACCCGCCGGGCGAGGTGTTACAGGGAATTATTTTGTGCTGCGGTTCCGTTCCATCCTGTGTGGGACCCGCCGGGCGAGGTGTTACAGTGGATTATTTTGTTCTGCGGTTCCGTTCCATCCTGTGTGGGACCCGCCGGGCGAGGTGTTACAGGGGATTATTTTGTTCTGCGGTTCCGTTCCATCCTGTGTGGGACCCGCCGGGCGAGGTGTTACAGGGAAATCTTTTGTGCTGCGGTTCCGTTCCATCCTGCCTGCGACCCGCCGGGCGAGGTGTTACAGGGAATTATTTTGTGCTGCGGTTCCGTTCCATCCTGTGTGGGACCCGCCGGGCGAGGTGTTACAGGGAATTATTTTGTGCTGCGGTTCCGTTCCATCCTGTGTGGGACCCGCCGGGCGAGGTGTTACAGGGGATTATTTTGTGCTGCGGTTCCGTTCCGTCCTGTCTGGGACCCGCCGGGCGAGGTGTTACAGGGAATTATTTTGTGCTGCGGTTCCGTTCCATCCTGTGTGGGACCCGCCGGGCGAGGTGTTACAGGGAATTATTTTGTTCTGCGGTTCGGTTCCATCCTGTCTGGGACCCGCCGGGCGAGGTGTTACAGGGAATTATTTTGTTCTGCGGTTCCGTTCCATCCTGTCTGGGACCCGCCGGGCGAGGTGTTACAGGGAATTATTTTGTGCTGCGGTTCCGTTCCATCCTGTCTGGGACCCGCCGGGCGAGGTGTTACCGGGAATTATTTTGTTCTGCGGTTCCGTTCCATCCTGTCTGGGACCCGCCGGGCGAGGTGTTACAGGGGAATTATTTTGTTCTGCGGTTCCGTTCCATCCTGTCTGGGACACGCCGGGCGAGGTGTTACAGGGGATTATTTTGTTCTGCGGTTCCGTTCCATCCTGTGTGGGACCCGCCGGGCGAGGTGTTACAGGGAATTGTTTTGTGCTGCGGTTCCGTTCCATCCTGTCTGGGACCCGCCGGGCGAGGTGTTACAGGGGATTATTTTGTGCTGCGGTTCCGTTCCATCCTGTGTGGGACCCTCCGGGCGAGGTGTTAAAGGGAATTATTTTGTTCTGCGGTTCCGTTCCATCCTGTGTGGGACCCGCCGGGCGAGGTGTTACAGGGAATTATTTTGTTCTGCGGTTCCGTTCCATCCTGTGTGGGACCCGCCGGGCGAGGTGTTACAGGGGATTATTTTGTTCTGCGGTTCCGTTCCATCCTGTGTGGGACCCGCCGGGCGAGGTGTTACAGGGGAATTATTTTGTTCTGCGGTTCCGTTCCATCCTGTGTGGTACCCGCCGGGCGAGGTGTTACAGGGAATTATTTTGTTCTGCGGTTCCGTTCCATCCTGTGTGGGACCCGCCGGGCGAGGTGTTACAGGGAATTATTTTGTTCTGCGGTTCCGTTCCATCCTGTGTGGGACCCGCCGGGCGAGGTGTTACAGGGAATTATTTTGTGCTGCGGTTCCGTTCCATCCTGTGTGGGACCCGCCGGGCGAGGTGTTACAGGGGATTATTTTGTTCTGCGGTTCCGTTCCATCCTGTCTGGGACCCGCCGGGCGAGGTGTTACAGGGGAATTATTTTGTTCTGTGGTTCCGTTCCATCCTGTCTGGGACCCGCCGGGCGAGGTGTTACAGGGGATTATTTTGTGCTGCGGTTCCGTTCCATCCTGTGTGGGACCCGCCGGGCGAGGTGTTACAGGGGATTATTTTGCGCTGCGGTTCCGTTCCATCCGGTCTGGGACCCGCCGGGCGAGGTGTTACAGGGAATTATTTTGTGCTGCGGTTCCGTTCCATCCTGTGTGGGACCCGCCGGGCGAGGTGTTACAGGGAATTATTTTGTGCTGCGGTTCCGTTCCGTCCTGTGTGGGACCCGCCGGGCGAGGTGTTACAGGGGATTATTTTGTGCTGCGGTTCCGTTCCATCCTGTGTGGGACCCGCCGGACGAGGTGTTACAGGGAATTATTTTGTGCTGCGGTTCCGTTCCATCCTGTGTGGGACCCGCCGGGCGAGGTGTTACAGGGAATTATTTTGTGCTGCGGTTCCGTTCCATCCTGTCTGGGACCCGCCGGGCGAGGTGTTACAGGGAATTATTTTGTTCTGCGGTTCCGTTACGTCCTGTCTGGGACCCGCCGGGCGAGGTGTTACAGGGAATTATTTTGTGCTGCGGTTCCGTTCCGTCCTGTCTGGGACCCGCCGGGCGAGGTGTTACAGGGGATTATTTTGTGCTGCGGTTCCGTTCCATCCTGTGTGGGACCCGCCGGGCGAGGTGTTACAGGGAATTATTTTGTTCTGCGGTTCCGTTCCATCCTGTCTGGGACCCGCCGGGCGAGGTGTTACAGGGGATTATTTTGTTCTGCGGTTCCGTTCCATCCTGTGTGGGACCCGCCGGGCGAGGTGTTACAGGGAATTATTTTGTTCTGCGGTTCCGTTCCATCCTGTCTGGGACCCGCCGGGCGAGGTGTTACAGGGAATTATTTTGTTCTGCGGTTCCGTTCCATCCTGTCTGGGACCCGCCGGGCGAGGTGTTAGAGGGGATTATTTTGTGCTGCGGTTCCGTTCCATCCTGTCTGCGACCCGCCGGGCGAGGTGTTACAGGGGATTATTTTGTTCTGCGGTTCCGTTCCATCCTGTGTGGGACCCGCCGGGCGAGGTGTTACAGGGAATTATTTTGTGCTGCGGTTCCGTTCCATCCTGTCTGGGACCCGCCGGGCGAGGTGTTACAGGGGATTATTTTGTGCTGCGGTTCCGTTCCATCCTGTCTGCGACCCGCCGGGCGAGGTGTTACAGGGGATTATTTTGTTCTGCGGTTCCGTTCCATCCTGTGTGGGACCCGCCGGGCGAGGTGTTACAGGGAATTATTTTGTGCTGCGGTTCCGTTCCATCCTGTCTGGGACCCACCGGGCGAGGTGTTACAGGGGATTATTTTGTTCTGCGGTTCCGTTCCATCCTGTGTGGGACCCGCCGGGCGAGGTGTTACAGGGGATTATTTTGTTCTGCGGTTCCGTTCCATCCTGTCTGGGACCCACCGGGCGAGGTGTTACAGGGGATTATTTTGTTCTGCGGTTCCGTTCCATCCGGTCTGGGACCCGCCGGGCGAGGTGTTAATGGGAATTATTTTGATTCCTCTGCTCCCATTTTTCTGCAATTTGCCATTGCTACCCGTATTATTCTTCAGTCATATTGTTGTGTTAAATTACGGATTTTATTCGGGTTACGCACTTGATTGTGGGTTGAGGAATTAATTTTTAATATTTATTAGTGATTGTATGTAATAAATTGATTTCTGTATACCAGAGTGCTTCCTTTGGGATCTCTCTTCCGAATGGCCGTGCCCAAGTCTTAGAATCATTGTGATTGCTTTTTAGTATTACTGATGCAGCGGACGATATTCGAACACTTCACGCGTCATTTACATTGGAATCCCGATTTGAAACCGTGGGATGAATTCCAACCTTCCCGCACTAAGATGCGAGCGCGGCGAGTGCAGAAAAACTCATTTTAGTGTTCTGGTTTTTAAAAACATGAAATTGACACAGTGACACAGTGGCACAGTGGCACAGTGACACAGTGGCACAGTAGCACAGTGACACAGTGACACAGTGACACAGTAGCACAGTACTGTACACATTACAATTCTTCCATTTTATTGCAAATGAAGAAACAGAATCCATGAAATTCAAACAAAACATCCGCGATAAGCGCGCGGGGGCCTGGGGCGATTGGCCGCGCTCATGCTGCGTGGGGAACAGCAGAGAACTCAAAATCGGCGCCGAGATGTGTTCAAATAACGGCCGCTGCATCAGTATATCATACTTTGGTTCTGTATTGAACTCTTTACAGTGTGCATGTGTTATTATTATTATTAGTTACAGTTGGGGCCAGAGTGATGCCAGGGGTGGGTGCAATAGGTCGGCATTAGTGTGCTTCCCTATAGCTCCTGCTGTTTTTGCCATATGGATGTGTGCAAAATACTGTTCCTAATAAGTGATGTTTATCGAAGTTCACCAACGTTTCCTTTCCTTTCAGTTGGTCCTATAACCGTTACCTTCAACAAACTCCCGAGTCTGAAGAAAGTACTAATGAAAAACCCCTATGTGAAATCCGGCGGCTACTTCAGTCCTAAACACTGCTTTGGGCGTTACAGGACAGCGGTGATTATACCGCACCGGAGCCGGGAGACACACCTGCAGTTCCTCCTGTATTACCTCCACCCCTTCCTGCAGCGCCAGCAGCTGCATTATGCCATCTTTGTCGTTCATCAGGTAAATGGAAATTCAGATTTGTGTGTGTGTGTGTGTGTGTGTGTGTGTGTGTGTGTGTGTGTGTGTGTACGCGTGTACGCGTGTACGCGTGTATATTAAAGTATACCGACGGGATCTTCTCGCGTGCCAAACAGTAGAAATGTGATGGTTATTTTTACCCTTGTTTAATAGACTATGAAGAAATCCTCTTGTCGCCCTGCACCATGTTTTACAATGTGTATTACAGAGATTACTGGAGCGGAGCCGTCTTGCTCCAGGTTAAATTACAGGGTCCCTTTAACCCCTTTGCTGCAGGGGTAATCTTTAAACTCTGTGTTCTACATATAAAAAATCCTCATGCCCCCCCCCCCCCCTCCAAAAAAACCCCTACAATTTGGTTGTTCTGTTTAATAAAGATACGCAGCACATAGGACTGTTGCACACACAGTCCCTGCCCCGTAGAGCTTACAATCTATGTTTTTGTTGCCTGAGGCACAGGGAGATAAAGTGATTTGCCCAAGGTCACAAGGAGCCGACACCGGGGATTTCCAACACGAGGTTCGTGAGGTGTCTCAAAGGGGTTCACCAAAAACACATGTAAGCCCGCGTCCCTATTAAGAGAGACGGCGAGAGCGACGACACGTGCACAGAAAACAAAAGGCAGGAAGGCAATGCGCATGGCCATAGAGTGCGCGTGCACGGGAGTGACGAGGCGGCCGATGCTTGGCGAGACCATTTATTTTTTATTTTGTCTTGCGACGGCCGGGTCACGGGCACGGTTCAGCCAATGAGAGCGAATCGCTCACCTAACATCACGGGCACGCCCCCAAACATTGAATTGGAGGTTCTCTTGGTTGCTTCTCCTCCTCCAGACTATACAGGCCACGCAGCGCCTGTGCAGCAGGCACACGTGACGTCACGCACGCATACTATGTACAAGGCCTAATGGTGAATGCAAAGCAGTATAGTGAGGACTGCGCACTTAGGAAGGCCCCAAACTGCACCTTAGCGTGGGTGGTAAAGCAGTCGATTACAGCACGTCTTTCCAATGCTTTGCATCCACAGCAGCAAGGCATTGTGGGGCGTGACTTTGGAAGCTCCCGTAGTGATTGGAGCTATACCCTCCATGCTGCCTGTGCACAGTGAGGGGCAGTTTGGGGCTTTATTAAGCACGTGTTCCCCCCACGAGCTCAGCACACTATACTGCCTGGGTTCAGTCGCACAGGTTTGTTGCCGATTAGTCTGATGAGACACTGATTAGATTTATTAATTAGGGGTTCGCGGAACAAATATTTTCTGCGGGGGGGGGCACAGTGTAAATAAAAAAAGGTTGGGAGCCGCTGACGTAAATAATACAGAAAAGAAGGGGATATCTGAGGCTGAATTTACAGTGGTGGTGAATGCAAAAAGCAAGAACTTTGCACGCGCGCAGAATACATGCTCACAGTTATAATAGTGACAACCACTGAAGACAAGAAAGCAATGTACCGGAGCAGGGATGGCGGGTAGGAGGTTACACTGTAGGGAGTAAGTATTATTAGAATGATTTTATAAATCATTAATGAGACCTAACCTGGGACACTGTGTACAGTTCTGGAACAGGACACGTGGCGGCAGTAAGGAAAATGCTAAAAGTAACTACAATTGGGGATTATACTTAACAAAAGTACTGTTCAGACCTATATTGATAGATTCCTGGGAGCTAGAGACTTGGCTAGAGCTGCCAAAGCAAACCTGTATGGTGCGTATTGGCTTGGATGGGAGAGCGGCTATGGGAAACGGGTAAATAGATGTTAAGGAGCCACACCCCTAACTTCACTTCTGAGATTAATTTTTGGAATCCCCCACATCCTATTGCACTAATCAGGAATACATGTGTTTTCTCCACCTGGCTTGTGGGATGCAGCATGTAGCAGCTGTGTAAGTATGTGGGTAACTAGCGTATCCCTGGTGGAACGTGCTGGATTGTCCATCTTTTCAGCATGGTTACTCCTTTGTTTGCGCTGCTAATAAAGCCTTTGGTAATGCTCAGCCCGCAGCTCTTTCCACTCCTACTTGCGCCTCTCTGCAGGTTGCCGACCCCCAGCTGCTGCCTCTTCCCCTCACTATCCTGGCGGTGGCTGCTGGGGGGCACGGCCGGCACTGGTCGGGTCTCTTGTTGCACGTCGGAAGTGCGTGTCGCAACTTCCAGCGCGAGCCGACGTCATAGAGCCCGGCGTGGGACAGTTCAGAAGAGTCAAGCAAGCAGCCGGGAAGACGTGAGGCCCGGCGGCAACAAGAGGCCCGGCCAACCTTTCCCCCTCCGCCACAGGCAGGATAGTGAGGGAGAGAGACAGCAGCTGGGGGTTGGGAACCTGCAGAGAGCTGCCCCACCCTCCCCCGCAGTCACCGACAGGACAGTGAGGGAGAGATGTGTGATGTGTGATGTGTGAGGTGTGTGTGTGTGTGTGTGTGTGTGTGTGTGTGTGTGTGTGTGTGTGTGTGTGTGTGTGTGTGTGTGTGTGTGTGTGTGTGTGTGTGTGTGTGTGTGTGTGTGTGTGTGTGTGTGTGTGTTATCAATACCAATGAAAAACACCACTATTAGTTATACAATAAAATAATAATCAGTGACAAAAATAAACAACCTGGAGGAGATGCTACCAGGGTGAATAATCCCTATTTCAATGCTGCCAGTTAAGTCCTCGACCCCACGGAAGCCGAGAAGGAATGGATGGTGAAGATGACCTATGAGCAGAGATAAGGGAAGAAAAATATGGGGGAAGGTGGGGGGGGAAAGAACATAGAGTGGTATGTCTTGATAAAGATCCTCAGATAACAGGTAAGAGACGCACTTACAGCAGGTAGGTTGATTAGGAGGCGGACCAACGCGCAACCAAGCCCCCACTACCAACCGCATACCGGAGGCAGAAGACAAGCTAATACGGCGGATATTCATCACTACTTCCATTGTACGCTCCACGGGGCAGGGGTTGCGCCTGCAAAATGTCTCTGTAAAGAGCTACGTAAACCTAGCAGCGCTATACAGGAACATGCTATTATTAGTATTATTATTATAAAATGGCTGTTCTTCCTTGAGGTTGCAGACCCCTGTGCTAGATCTATTGTCACTTGGATTGGAGACCTTTCAGCCATTACATATTTGGATAATTGAGCAAAACCACCAGATGTTGACCAATGTGCCTCTCTGGTCACAACCAATCCGACACATGCTTCTATTCAATCATGCTGGGGTCACGTGTACCAATTATATCAAATCTTAGCTATTTTCCACTATCTCTATAATAATAGCGGTCTTTGGGGTACAGTATTTATGCAAAACGTCCGCCAGTCCTTCTCCTACATAACCTCACCCGACTTCTCCTCCCGTCGATGCATATAATGTTGATGGGGTGATTAACATAGCTTACGTGGCTGATATTAAACCATGGGTTGAGACCAGAGAACATTGACTTTTCAGACTAACTTACCTCCTAGCAACACGCAGGATGTTTATGCTGCCGGTATCTGAACCATTCAGTTTGGAATTTGAATCTAGTCTTGAAACAGAAACCTACAAATTGACAGTATATAAGAATCTCCTGGTCTGCCTATTCTTCTATCCTATGTAAAACATCAGACCCTATGAAATATTTTGGTGTATTTCATAATCGGGCAAATTAAATGTTTTTAATATTATTGCCTGTAAACGTATCTTTTGTAGTTTTCCCTTTTGAAAGTATAGCTTCTTCTTAGTTACTCAGTCTGTGTTCATTTTCTATTAATCTCTATATCGCTTGGCTGTATTTTTGGGAATGTTTTATTCTGCTAACAGCTTTTATCATATGTGCAATGAGGACAACAGGAAATCAGCTGCTTAAAGCCACAATTCTACATTCCCTCCGTTTTTTTGTGTGTCTTATTTGTATATGTAAAGAATGTATATTCTAATCTAAGCTGGCAATCGTTTGGTGCTCCTGTTATAAATCTGTCAACATCCTGATTGTGTGCCTAACATAATGGCCGCCTTTCAGTTTCCATCAATCTTTCGGTCAGTGTAGCTCAGCAGCTACAATGTATCCTGATATTACTATTGTTACAGTTTGTAGCTCAAACTGCTGGGAACATTGGCAACATATGATCACAAACAGGAAAGTGTTGCAAATATCTTGCACTGCTGGGATGTGTGCAAAAACCTACTATAAAAATCAAAGGATGCTTCAAAAACACATTAAGATGCTTGTTCCATACTATGTGTTTGTAGCAGACATACTGGCTTTGAGACGGAAGGGTTTATTTTGTTTGCTATAAAAGACACACTTCTGGTCATTATCCAGCTCCGGTGGATTTTAAGGTGGCATGGTTCTTTTTCTGATGGATAATTTTGAGTCAAAAGAGAGAAAATATGATCAGCCGCTCAACCTTATTATTCAGAAGTATGTAAATACAGTAATGTAATCATGGGGTGCGTGGGGAATAGATCCTAAACAGATACAGAGATGATCACAAAAGAAACCCCTATTGTTGCACTCAAACCATAAATGGATATTTATCAGTAGACTACATATCTACCATTTGTATGAATATCCATGGTTAATAATATGCTGAGAAGGGAGATAACAGATTACAGTTCAAAATAATAAAATGTTATTGATATAACTCATCTAAGTGCACAAATATATACAGGGAAAAGTATAAAAATCCCCAAAGGTGGAGTGGAATGCTGGAGAACTATTTCATATTAAATACATATAGTTACATATAACAAGTAACCACATCTTAGTATATGAATTTGATAGACACAATCCTTTATCAGCAGCCGCATAGAGGACTTGTGGTTCAGACAAAGAACAGCACATTAGAATGTAGTTAAATTCATCAGAACATCAACACTTATTCATTAGTAAGTAAATCCTAAAGGCTGCTGTATTTAGCATGTGATGTCACTTATAATTACTGCAGTATCCAAAAATGTTACTTCTCGTAATCTCCTTGCAACAGTACCCAGTGGTTAGTGGATCATTTCGTAAGATCCACAGAGCATGATTGCATACAATGTAACCCCAATTTGCAACAGTACCACTATTTGTAATGGCTTGTAAACATACACTGAAACACACAGCATATAGTTGCAACTAATGTATCCGTGATGCTAGTTGGGCTAACGCTCACTTTGCTGCACATAAAATCCATTTCGGCGTATATGGTGTAATGGAAATAAGCGCAGCAGGGTTATGCGGTTAACATGTCAATGTGGTAAGCATTTTTACCCCGAAGGAGGAAAAGTTCGGTGTTATCGATATACAACCCGTTTCAGCCGTCTGTGTCGATCAGCATCTGTTCCCTTCCCCTGACGTCATTGTCGTGACGTCGGCAATACCCCGACGATCGTTTTGCGCCACAGGAGCGCTTTTTCATGGGGGAGTAGTTGTTATTTTGAGTCACCAGACAGTTCAATCTTTGCTCCGATTATTTCCGTATCAACGAAAGGCATCTCTGGACCAATGAAGCCGAAGGCTGCGCTTATAGTGCCAGCAACAGCGACGCGATGTCGCGGCAAAACAAATGCATTGCTGCCGTCATGTGCGCTTATTGTAAGCGTGACGGTTTGGTCGCAATCGCTGGAAGTCATCTCTATTTGATTTTCCAGCGACCGTCGCGCCACTGTCACTATAAGCGTAGCCTACGTGTGGATTGAAGTGTATGATCCTGTTAGCAGTGTACGGTTTAGGGTTAAATATTGAACAGACTGGTGGTGTTACATTGAATCCCGGGCAGCACCAGCGCATACATGTGTCTGTGTCCCGGGAGAGGGCCGCAACGTTCACAATCATGGTACCTAAAAACTTTACAACTTTTGGGTTTGATTTATTTTTACAACTAGGGAGGTTATAGATCAGAAGTGGCAAACGTCAGTCCTCAAGAGCCACGAACAGGTCAGGTTTTCAGGATATCCCTGCTTCAGCACAGGTGACTCGGTTGAAGACCTGTGCTGAAGCAGGGATATCCTGAAAACCTGACCTGTTGGTGGCCCTTAAGGTCTGGAGTTGGCCAGTCAAGGATTGAGCCACCTGTGCTGAAGCAGGGATATAGAGTATTGTTTGAATGAAGTGACAAAAGTAAAAAGTGAAAAAATCTGCGCTACTAATTATATATATCTCAGTGAATAATATTAACCTTCATAAGTGATGACTCGGTGTATCATATAAAATAATAATGTCTGTTCTTTTTTTCCATTGTTTGAATGAAGCATGAAATAGTTTCTGGTTAAATGTGTTGTAAAACATATTAAATCTACATATATGTAGTGTCACCCACATGGAATGAATGTTTGATCTAGCCTTCTTCCGATGTAGTTATTAAGGACTTTGTCTTTTTAGGCTGGAAATGCTACATTTAATCGAGCTAAGCTGCTTAACATTGGCGTGCGAGAAGCGCTGCGCCTCGATGAGTGGGACTGTCTGATCCTGCACGATGTGGACCTTGTACCGGAGAATGATTACAACCTCTACATTTGTGACGAAGATTACCCGAAGCACTTAGCTAGTGCTATGGACAAGTTCCAGTATAGGTAATGTTAGTGTGTGTGTGTGTGTGTGTGTGTGTGTGTGTGTGTGTGTGTGTGTGTGTGTGTGTGTGTGTGTGTGTGTGTGTGTGTGTGTGTGTGTGTGTGTGTGTGTGTGTGTGTGTGTGTGTGTGTGTGTGTTCTTGTATATTAGTAAAATATATAGTTTCCAGGATGCCATATTAGCACATTTATTCCAAGTCAGGAAGTTTTGACCCACTCCTTTTCTAACTCCAATCTCTGCTAGTTGACAGTAGGTGGCTGTAACAGGGTGGATCCACGGTCGGATAATGAGGCAGGGGAAACCTGATTTACAGAGCCTGAGACAGCACTGAGGAGGTTAATTCCAGAGCAGACTGGCTTAATTAGCCTCGTCAGCTGGCCCATTAGAGACCTTTAATAAGCCTACAACTCTCACTGCAGTAGATTCTCTGATCCAGGGAGACACCCTGCACCGCTGTAGAGAGCACACCTGCAGTGGGACACTCCCCCGCCCACCCCCTCTTAGGCCGTGCTTATAGTGCCGGCGACGTGACGTCGCCCGAAAACAAATACATTGCTGCCACTGCGTGCGCGCGCTTATAGTGCGTGCGACAGAGCGCCGTCGCGAAAACTGGAAGCCGGCAAAATTTGATTTTTCAAGGGCTGTCGCGTCACGTGACGGCCCTTGAACGAATCAAATTGCCGGAATCCTGCGACGACGACGCCCGGCGAAATTTAACTTTCGGCGGTGGCGACGGGTGATGTCACCCGTCATGTCGCCATCGACGGCACTATAGGCACGGCCTTAGCCAACCAGGAGGAAGCCGGGCCCCGAAGGTAAACTGACCTCCCACTGACTTTTCTATGTTGTTGTTGGTAAGGGTCTTAGCTCTCCGACCCGTAGGGTATAAGCGGTGTGATAGTCTGCACTCCATATAGGAGCTAGGCCTGTGTGTTTGTTTTTTCCTGCTCCTGTTACACTGGTCATAAGCTGTGTTTTTATGTTGTGAAAACTTCGGCTGATTAAAAGCCTGCATTATTTTCCCTTAAATCAAGTCTCCTGTTTTTAAAACCTCTGTACGCATCTCCTACAGGGATGAAGGGTCTTGGACAACCATGAAACTCATGATGAGATGGAGACTAGCATTACTGAATACTTTGTTTGCATTTTGAGCACTGATTTTACTCGCTGGTTCTGTTATCTATCACATTTTTATACATACTATAGTATATTTTTTCTGCAATTTTGTTGTACATTGGTGTCCCCTACTGGATATTGTTTGTACTTCAATTACTTTCATGTTCTGTATTTCAAGTCCAGTTATCCTTTCAAAATATATTATTCGTTTCCAAGAAATTAGGTGCAGGAAAAGTGAAATAATTTTAATAATTCGGCTGTAATCGCGTCTAACCAGCGCTAAACAAGAGCAGCATGTATTGTATATTCTGTGATTGTTATTGAGCTTTTTTCTGCTAGCCTTTTGGTCTTAAGTTTGCAAAGGTAGAACGCCAATAAAAATACCACGTTGTGAGCACATTCACATCTCAGACAGGTCTGCAGCCCTGCCCTTCCCCATTATCTCTTAGCACACTGTGCTTCCACTGCTTAGAGGGATTCTGGGTAATGACATGCAAATGAGCACACAGTGTCACCTTTTGCTTCTAATCCATTTTAACATGGACATCCCCTATAAACGTATGCCTGCCGTATAAACATATTTTACCTTGTTCAAAATAGCAGGGAATGTTGTATTGCTGAGGGCTTCGAGTTTATTGCAATTTTAGTATATTTAACGAAGGTCACTTCGTGCCTACGGTCTTTTAATAAGTAGTTAAGTATGGTCTGAAAGTGGGGGGGAGGATTCAAAGGTACGTTTCTTTGGAACTGGAGGGTCCCTGGAGCTAAGAATAGTAGGGTTCAGTTCCCGAAAGGACCCCATTTTTTTAATTATTAAAAAAAAAGGTACATTTAAAAAAAAAAAAAAAAAAAAAATGAACTATTGCTGTGTTTTTGCTGCTACGGTTGAAAGGACAGAAAGTGATGCCAAAGAGGGCACAAGGCCAATTGTCTTGATTTTGTAAAGAGGGTCATCAGATACATTTGGCCCCTATTTATTTTTTGAAGTAATATTTACCTTGACACAAAATATCAATAAAAAGATCACAGGTTATCACGTGCAAAAAATTACAAAATGGTTATGTGATTAACCATTGGGAAATATGCCATAGAAAAGGAAAAATGAGTAACTCCAGAAGAGGAAAAGTCGTTTCTGATGCCCACGCCAGGAATTGTTTTCCCCACTAATATTTCATATCAGTAAAGCCATATTATTACTTTTAAAGAATTGTGTATTTAATCTATTCTTGTGTATTTAATCTATTCAGACCTTACAGCATCATATTTTGCCATAACATATTGGATCAGAGGTGTTTTTTTTCCCCCCATAATCAAATTTGGTATATAGTGATCATGTACTGCGCTCTGAGAGGGGTATACATGTCTCTCATATAAGCGGCTATAATGCATCTATCTACTTACATATAGCTTATCAACTTGATCCTGGATCCTTTTTTCCCTAGCGACATATACTGTACCAAGGATTCATTGGTAAGTGAATTTCTGTTACTGATATAATAAACATTTCCTGCCAACATCATTCATTCATCAAAGTTTTCTGCATCAAATCTGTAAGAAGGTACCGCTGTCTCCCCACAATGTGTCCCGCATCTATCAGATACGTCTTCTTTTTTTCTTACTGGTGTGAGGTACCATCTCATCGAAACCTTACATGAATTGTCTCCGTATTGTGTAAACTTATTTATTAAAAGGTGTTACCAGGAGTGACAGTGAGAGTTACCTCTCGTTTTCAAGTATGTCCTGGGCACAGAGTTATAATGACAAATACATAGTTACATTAAGTGAACAGGGTTACACATTATATACAAGACATTGCATGCACAGTTAAAGATAATATATTATGGGCGTATATAATAGTTACAGGCCAGATTAAACTGTGAGACGGCTTTAGTTTTGAAAGAACTTAGATTAGTGGCGGCAGTGAGAGTCTCCGGTAGACTGTTCCAGTTGTGAGGTGCACAGTAAGAGGAGGACGAGCGGCCGGATACTTTGTGGAACCTTGGGACCATGAACAGTCTTGAACTTGAGTTTTTTTTTATGTTCTAAGCCAGATTTTTGACCACACAGTCATTAAGTCTTTTGGCCCCTCTTTAATATGCTATGAAGACATCTATGCCCTGTGCTAGGGAAGCGTTCATGGAGCAGACCACTTCACAGCATACATTATTTAAATGGGTCACTTGGGAGCCAGAACGTATAAATACACTTCAGTCTTCGTAAAGATTGGTTTCACATCATTGCAACCAGAGGGTACTGCAGAGATATACGGCTCTGCTCCCCTCCGCGGTTCCCAAGACCAGAGGGTACTGCAGAGATATACGGCTCTGCTCCCCTCCGCGGTTCCCAAGACCAGAGAGTACTGCAGAGATATACGGCTCTGCTCCCCTCCGTGGTCTCCGCGGTTCCCAAGACCAGAGGGTACTGCGGAGATATACGGCTCTGCTCCCCTCCGTGGTCTCCACGGTTCCCAAGACCAGAGGCTACTGCAGAGATATACGGCTCTGCTCCCCTCCGTGGTCTCCACGGTTCCCAAGACCAGAGAGTACTGCAGAGATATACTGCTCTGCTCCCCTCCGTGGTCTCCACGGTTCCCAAGACCAGAGGGTACTGCAGAGATATACAGCTCTACTCCCCTCCGTGGTCTCCACGGTTCCCAAGACCAGAGGGTACTGCAGAGATATACTGCTCTACTCCCCTCCGTGGTCTCCACGGTTCCCAAGACCAGAGGGTACTGCAGAGATATACTGCTCTGCTCCCCTCCGTGGTCTCCACGGTTCCCAAGACCAGAGGCTACTGCAGAGATATACTGCTCTACTCCCCTCCGTGGTCTCCACGGTTCCCAAGACCAGAGGGTACTGCAGAGATATACTGCTCTACTCCCCTCCGTGGTCTCCACAGTTCCCAAGACCAGAGGCTACTGCAGAGATATACAGCTCTGCTCCCCTCCGTGGTCTCCGCGGTTCCCAAGACCAGAGGGTACTGCAGAGATATACTGCTCTACTCCCCTCCGTGGTCTCCGCTGTTCCCAAGACCAGAGGGTACTGCGGAGATATACTGCTCTACTCCCCTCCGTGGTCTCCACGGTTCCCAAGACCAGAGGGTACTGCAGAGATATACTGCTCTGCTCCCTCCGTGGTCTCCACGGTTCCCAAGACCAGAGGGTACTGCGGAGATATACTGCTCTACTCCCCTCCGTGGTCTCCCTGGTTCCCAAGACCAGAGGGTACTGCGGAGATATACAGCTCTGCTCCCCTCCGTGGTCTCCACGGTTCCCAAGACCAGAGGGTACTGCGGAGATATACTGCTCTACTCCCCTCCGTGGTCTCCGCGGTTCCCAAGACCAGAGGGTACTGCGGAGATATACTGCTCTACTCCCCTCCGTGGTCTCTTAGCTTAGCGGTGAAGGTGCCGGTACACCCACCTGGGGAAAGATGTCCTGGCAATTTTTGTGGCTTCTGCTTCCTGTTGGATGATATTGACTGCCACTAGGGCGCTGAAAACTGTGTATCTCGGGAATCCGGGCCCCGGAGCTGAAAGTAAAGCGATTCACCTCGAAAGGATCCTCTGGTTCCAATTTTGTGAAAAAATGTGTTTACCGTTTTTTACAGCGAGTTACTCAAGTAACATGAAGGTTGGTAGAAGTAGAAAGATTGTTCAAAGGAAAAGGGTCAGTAAGTACCCAGTTTTTCCTTTGGATGTAACAATATCCCATTAAACACTAGAATGTGGGAACCCGCACTCAATAAGGTTAAAAATCAATCTAGGTATAAGCAATTTACTGAATGTCTAAACCATGTCAACCACCGTGCAACATGTGTAACACCAGAAAAGGTACAACAGGCAGAGCTCAGAGACAACGTGCCTAATTGCATAACGACATACAGTAATGACGTGTAATAATGGAACTTTTTTCTTTTTTTCTGCCTTTGTCGGTCTATCCCTTTTTCACCAGCTGTTCCTTTTTCTTGTTTGTGCTCTTCTTCTGTGGAGTGTTCATCAGAGCAGAGACATGAAGCAGAGATAAGTATTGCTCACCATGTTTCATTATTACACATGCCATTACACCACGTACAGAATGCACTTCGTCTCTGAGCTCTGCCTGTTGTACCTGCTCACGTGTTCCACACTATTTGGGATGGTTTAGACGTTCAGTAAATGACGTATGCCTAGTCTGAGATTGACTTTTGATCTTTTTGAGTGTGGGTTCCCACATTCTAGTGTTTATTACTGATTATGGGGGTTCCTCTGGGATCCCTGCACCAACACATAATGCTCGCCTCTCTGTGCTAGGAGTGGTGATTCCTACCATTTTTTGTTACAAATATCCCATTAAATGTTTTAAACCTAATACATATGAAAACAGAGGCTTTACATGTTGACTGAAAAGTGACATTAGAGAAAGTGGAACCCAGAAGATATGATGAAAGGTGTCTGAGGTCGATGTAATAGTGTGGTGAAAAGTAGACACTTTGCTTTTAGAGCACAAATTGCTGCAACATTGGCTGGCATTTTCCAGGTCATTGTCTAGGTCTGACACAACCCAAGAAATGTTACAGGTTATTGTAGAATTAGCACCGGCAACAGACCACAACATTTTTTTTAGACATAGCAGTGAACTTATACGTTAGTGCTTATACCATAAAAAAAAAAGAAGGGGGGGGGGGGGGATGCACAGTAGAAAAACAAAGGTAACAAAGCACTTTTAGTACCTGCCAACAATGAATAACCAGTATAAGAATAGGAAAATAAATAATCCTTTATCCCATATCTTAAAGATTATCTCGCTAATCCTAAAACATTCTTTAAAACAAACTGGTACCAGTCGCCGTGACATATAAATGTATAATACACGCAACATAAGGCACACAAAAACGTAAATAATAGCTCCATGTTACTAGTGTCCATCTGTAGCAGATGAAGTCACTCAAGCCGGCTGGTGAAATGTATGATAATTATCATACTGGGACTGAATATCCCCTCCACAGGTGGATGCCTGGCTCACAATTACAGTACATACAAAGCTTTGTATTCAGGATGAATATTGTCGTTTGTGCTGAAAAGGTCTTGTGCAAATGAAGCAGATTTGCACAGATAGAGAAAACAGCCCTGCCCCTAGCAACGGCCCACCCCTAGCAACGGCCCCGCCCCTAGCGATGGCCCTACTTTCTTCCTGCTCTGTTAGATGGGGAAATCCTGCGGCAGCATTTTGATACTCCCCCGGGTACCACGGAACTCGGTTGAGAAACTCTGCCCAATGTGACGAAGCCTCCACCATTATGTTGGGGGACTAGAGACAGCACGGCTCACTGGTCATGACATTGCCCCAAAAACGATGACAATGTGGGACTTGATCAGTCATCAAATTCCGACTAGAACTCGCCACCTAGACCTTGGATACTCTTACTTGGTATGAGTATCCCCAATGTCCTATCCCGTTAAGGACAGCCAAAATACCTTTTTTTTATATTCTGTATCTGCTGCGTGCTGCTGTGTAGCGGGCGCTGGGGAAACACCACTGCCTCCCTCCTTGTGTTAACGGAGATTCAGGGTTTGGGAAACCATGACAATGGAAAGACTTACTAGTGAAAGTCATAATACTATTTCATGGTTTTGCCATCATGAGAGACTCTATCCCACGTCCGCTTAAGACCTTTTTCGAACTGCGGCCGGGACCTCCTTTTACCACCGCTTTTCTGTAGAAGGCGGCGGGTGAGAGGTTGGGGAATGTTGGATGATAGCCAGATTTCGTTTAAATGGTTTCTATCACGTCCTGGTCCTTCACTCCATTACTTATGTACATAGTTATTCATTTGTTTACTCATTTCTGCATGTATCTACATTTTGTCTTTTTGCTGTTGTACTTTTTCATGCGTATTTTGGAGCTGAAAGTATATATGTACAGTATACAAGATCATTATAAAATGCCGTATACTCCTGGGTTGGAAGAGATTTGTGGCACACGCTCCAATTGGCCGTTAGTAAATGCAGAACAAAAGGAGAATGAAAAAGTTGAGGCAATTTGCATTCAATTAGAATTTGCTGTGTAAGTATAACCAGACATTAAAACAAAGTTATGGTGGGTAGAAAATATTGCATAGAATGTATAATCTCCTCCATTAACCGTGTATTCAATATTATAACACAAGCTGTGTTAGACACTTCTGTGACTGTGCTGGATGGAGGATGTACTGGCCTCATTCGTCATTACACTGGACAATAATATAAGGAAATAATATACAATTTCACAGGCCTATTTGTGTACCAGAGTAGATATAATTATTCACTCATGCAAAGCTGCTTTTCTCTTGCAGTAATAAACAGCGATATAACTTTTTGGCCACGTGAAAAACACTGGCCCTTTTTGTTTAAAATCTGATCTAAAATAGCGCAAATATATGGATACTTTTGTTTTGTGGTCACAGAAAACGTGAGCCGTTCTTTGCTTCCCCAGCTTGCCGTACTGGACGTACTTTGGGGGCGTTTCGGCTCTGACTCCGGCTCAGTACATGAGGATCAATGGATTTCCCAACACGTACTGGGGATGGGGGGGAGAAGACGATGACATCGCCATGAGGTAAAGCATTGGATACCTCGGTGAGGAAGCCAAGCACGGACTGGCAGTATAACAGGGTTACATTCACTGTGGTTATTTTTACCATGACGCAGATATACCTCTGCAACGGTTAGAAAACGTGGTAATAGTAAGGATCCTGAATGCAAGTCTTGTGAAGGGCAGGGGTGTGGCACAGGGGTGAGCAACTCCAGTCCTTAAGGGCCACAAACAGGGCCGGTTTTCAGGATATCCCTGCTTCAGCACAGGTGGTGTAGTCTTTGACTGAGGACTGGCGTTCGCCACCCCGGCAATACATGTTCATGGTTCACAAACGCCTGACATTAGTAAGAGTTGTACGGCGCATACATTATTCTCACTTCCTGCTAGCGGGTAACGATAAAGAATATACTGTCCTTCCGGTAACCCCTTGGTCTCTGAAGTTTGCGGAGTCTCCCCTACAGTAACCCGCCTGGGTACTTGTGATACCCCAACAGTCATTTGAGGATAACCCGTCAGGGAAAGTTGGCTGTAAACCTGTTGTCTTGCATCTTCTTGAGAAGACATGAACACAACCTTTTAATGTATGATTGCTAGTGACTAACGCCAAAATAAAGAGGTTGGCCCATAGGACAGGGGTGGGCAGCTCCAGTCCACAACGGCCAACAACAAGTCAGGTTTTCAAGGTATCCCTGCTTCAGCACAGATGGCTCAGTCCCTAATTCCTGACCTGCTCGTGGCTCTTGAGGAGTGGACTTGGCCCGGTTTTGATTGAGCCACCAGTGCTGAAACAGGGAATATCCTTAAAACCCGAGCTCAACCTGTTAATATTGCGCAAGTGGCGATTTGAACTAAAACTTGCTATATTTGTACACGTTGTGTATATCCCCTGTGCACACTGGTTTTTTAGCATAGTATATTGTTCTGTAATTAAAGGACATTGGATTGAAACTGGGAACGGAAATTGCAGAAAACCTTTCCTAACCGTTTTAATTCCACAGCAAAGGATACATCTACCCTTTTTGTTTTAGTTTAAAGTAAACCCTTAGTCGCTCTGCTTGCAGAGGCCGTTACACGTGGCACAAGCAGCGAGAGGTTGCCAGAGGCTTCCTGTACCGTACGTTACATCAGTGCGTTCTCTCTTTAAGGATTCAGTTATCGGGAATGAGCATCACTCGAACGCTGGCCGGTCTTGGCCGATATAAAATGGTTCTGCATGACCGTGATAAAGGCAACGAGGAGAACATGAGAAGGTAATAACATGAAAGGGGTGAAATCCAGGCGGTCGTGGTTATGGCAGAGGTTTGGCTTGAGCTTCAAGATGTGAGACAACAAGACCATTTTGGCTATCAAATAGGAAGCTGCCACCGGTAATGGAGCGGCTTCCTATCGGCCCGCGATGTGGCAACCATTTTAGTTTCGTTGGAGAGAGATTTAAACCAGGTAACGTCAGGGGTACGTATCTCAGGAACATGGGGGGCCTATGGATGTAAAGTAGCATGGTTAGGCTCCAGGAGGACCCACTGCTTCCCATAACATGCAGTGCAAAGGGGTGATGGCTGCTTTAAATTGCTAGTCCAGGGTTTCTCAGTGTTATCAACACAAGACAAAACGACCCAATGCTACATCCAATGTGACACAATGCAGACCAGTAGTTAAATACTTCTGCACAGGAACATAGAAAAACCTGCTACTTAAAAATTAGTATCCAAAAAGAATGTTTGTGCAGCGCCCGGCAACAGAGGGCAAGGTCAAGCAAATAAAAATACTTTGTTGATGCTGCATTAAAAAAAACGGAGGGTGCAACAATCCTACGCGTTTCGTGCGTAGACGCACTTTATCAAGGAGTCCCTAACCGTAAAATAAGCAGTCTATTTAAACAACAGCTGATTGCTGAGTTTCGCACCAATAGGAGGTGATGTCACGTCCTACTGTGCCCCGCGCCAAAGGTACTCATGATCCGCGCATGCGCAAAAGACGCCGTGTAGAAGTGGACGCTGCGTTCCGGATCAATCAGAAAGCTCAGCGTCATCCGGGTACCTGAATACACAGAACCCAATGACACTTGAGCTATGAAGGTACATGCTCCTACAGCGTCCCCTCCCAGCAGTACCACCGCACATGCGCTAATCACTGATGAGGCGCGCAAAGCGAGAACACCCTCCCCATGTAACGTGCACGCGCGTCCTCCAATCTGGCAACCAATCCAAGCCATGGAGATGTTTTTCGTGGTGCCAGATGGAGAGTGCGAGCATACACGGGGGCGCACGTCTATCCATAGTGGCCATGGAAACCAAACAGTCAGCTGGACGATACATTGCTCCTCTCCGGCTTGCTATATCCAAAATCATTTCTATGTTTAAAGAAAAGAAAAAAGAGAAAATACAAACTACTATTAAAAAGTAATTCATAGCATATACTCTATAAACCCTATTTAAAAAAAAAACATAAATCACTCCTCCCAAGATACAGATGACAATTACCTTGATATTTTAATCTATACTTATGAGATTAAGGCCATTAAACTTTTATAGTTTCAAATCACTAATACACCCAGAATTATTTGAAGATCGACCACAATGTCCATTTCACTTATCAATTTCTATTCTAAAATAATAGATAAATAGCAGATGGATAATCCATAACCTCAGCTCTCTAAAATTCCCTGGTTTCCAGTATGATAGTCCCCCATTGAAACACATGTTACACTGCATTCAGTGTAATCTTGTAGCATGGAAATATAATGCTTGCTTCACTTCATGCATGTGTAGCGCTGCTTCCTCCTCCTCCTCTTCCCCCCCCCCCTTCTGGGAGATCTGCCCTTGCTACCCGTGTGTGGCCTGCATAGTATCGGTGATTGGTTTCAGGAGAGCTGAGGGACTGCTATGATGTGGGGACAACAGGACAGACTTTAGATGTAGGGTGCTTAGTTCTTTCTCTGCAGTGCTTGCACCTCCATCCGCCGCAGGCTCCAGGGGTACTGGAGACAGTCCCCACGACATAACCAGTGCATACTCCCCCTGATTGACTGCAAACTCATGGCAGGAGTATATTGAACAGAGATCTCTTTATTTGGCATCCACTGCATACATCAGGTCATACAGCGAATACTCTTCTGATCCCAGGCCTCTGGATGGTCTCTGTATCAGATCTGGCTTTGGGACTTCTCACAATCCCCTACTGGGACTGATCACACAGCCTCACCCCGCAGGGTGAGACACAGCTTACAACTCCCAGTATTCAGAGTCAGAACTGCACACCCACACCAGACACTGGGGAGATCTAGACTAACTACAATTTAGATATGCCTCTTCCTTAGAGCAGAAGGGGAGGGCACAAGGTCTGCACCCACGATTGGGCTACACACAGAGCAACTCCCACCTCCACTCAAGGAAGCTGCAGACGGGAGCGGTAAACCCAAGATGGCCCTAACACTGCCTGCATCTACCAGGACTTAGGTGTTAGGGAGGGCAGATGAATAGCCAGAACCAGCCATGGCTACACATGTATTTTTCTTTGGCCCGTAATCTGGGCAGGAAGTTTGTTTTAATTAACCAACTTTTTTTCTTATTTCAATGATAAAAGGGGATAAAACAAACTCTGTGTAAGTCTACATTTCAAGCATGCATTGCGCTATTTTGGAAGCCCTCTGCTTCTTAATACGTTGTTAGTAGCGTGAGACTTCCTGCTGAGACCGTATACCATGCACAGTGACAGGAAATGAAAAAATTGGTCACATGACTGAGTACACTGCATTGTGGGAAAAGAACATTTAGAAAGCCTTTAGTGCTGACTTGACACGTGACACATTTTATAATCCTTGGTTCTCCAGCTGTGAATGAGCGGCTAGTATTGCATGATTTTATTATTTATGGGCATCATTGCCGCCTATCTACATCCACTTTGAACTCCAACTAGATTTTGGGTATTAGTGTGTATAATTGTGAGGAGCGCCCCAGTTTTCTTGTATATCAGTGAATGAGAACGTGTTGCTGTACAGAAGCTTGTTTTGATCTCTTCAGAACCAGAATCTGTCACTGGAATCTCTTTCTCCTCTTGCAGTTTTAGGACCTTTGTCTTTTCCCATGTTTTTCATCTAAGGCCGCGTCAATAGTGAATCCGACGGCGCGAGCGACGTTGTTCTCGCCAAATACAAACAACTGGAGGCCAATGCGCAAGTCCATAGATCGCGCGTGCACGCCAGGCAGCCAATGCAAGACTGAATTTGCCGTGCGATGGCCAGGTTGCGTGTGTGCGGTTCAGCCAATGAAGGCGAACCGCTCATGTGATGTCATGGGCGTGCCCTCGCCACGTCTCCTCATCACGCAACGGATCTCTTAAAGTACAGGAACGTGTGACGTCACGCTCTCGGTCCCGAGTGCCTACTATGGATACAGCCTTTTCGTCTTAGCTTGTGTTCTATCCTTCCTAGCTCCCGGCTTTGCTTCCATCTACCGCTTCTTTTCTTGAACTTGCGTCTGTAGGTGAGTTCCGGAACTCCCATCCCACGCCCTCCCCCCTGTCTTTCCCATCCAAGTCTGCATCTCATTCAATTATTTTTCTCATCCTTTGTCATACTCCGACATGCTCAACGTCTTTGCGCAATAACTTCCCCTCCAACCAAATCCACCTGCTGACCCGAACACTTTAACCCTTTCGCGACCATGTGACCGGGGCGTCCCTTAACCCGGAAACAGAAGTCCTTCCATTTTTGTTTCAGCACCAACAAGAGCAAAGCTTCAACCTCCGAGATAAATTCCAATCATAATCCAAGATGGCGTTCCTTATCTCCTTACCTCTTTAGCCAATCTCCAGCAGTTAAATGCCTTCCCTATGCCTTGTTTCTTCTCTAAACATTATATCTCAACCATGCTTCATTGCTTCTACTCAGTTCCTCATTCCTTTCCACCAAGTATACTTGCTTTCTCGGTTCACAAGAAATTCACATTTTCTGTAAAAATCTGTTTCTTTGTGCATGTTAATATGGGTTCACCGGGCCACACAGATTGTAATAACACACATTGAGCGCCCGCTGGTAACCTGAAATGTGCAGAAGAACAATGTCTGTTTTGCATGTGCCAACTGCAGGAGATACAGAACACTGCTCACAAGAGAGGCCAATCCATTATTTCTCATGTACAAGAGTGAAAAGCGACTCCGTGCCCATTCTTTGTAGCACAAGCTACTTGTTCACCCAAGGGAAATATTGGCCGTTACTGCCACCATGGTTTAGCTTCATTCTTTTGAGGGTAACATTTCCATACAGGAGTCACCGACGCCTGGCGTGTAAGGCAGGAAGAGAGGCCATCTGATGCTTGGGATGAGCCCAGTGGATACCTACGGGTTTAAAAAATAGATCACTAAGTGAATCCCAGACTAGGTGGTTCACATCTGCCAATCATTTCTATATATCCACATATAAATTCAACAGAAAATGCAGATATGAGAAAGGTAACCGTGAGCAATGAAGCAAGGGACCAATACAGACACATTTCTCTTCTAGAATAGCACGTTTCTCTTCCTTGTCTGATCTTCTGTTTTAACTCTTCTGTCCTTCAATCTTTCATGCTGCCGCCCTGGGTTTTTCTTTCCCCCTCCTGTCTTTCAGGCATACTGACCCACACGGAGATCACCGTGAAGACCCGAGCTTTGAATGCCGGTGCCGGGCTGTTGTATACATGTACAATTGGTTTTCAACCACCTGATTTCTGCGCTCCATACGTAGAAATTACACGTAATGTGAAATAAACAACACGAGCAGCTTCTTCCCTGTGATTGCAGGCACTGCTTTCAGGGTCGAGTGTTTGCTGATCTCTATATTAATAAACCATGTTTATTTAATATAGAATAATGGGACATACTTTACTTAATACACAAGTCCCACGTGCCAAAAAGTGTGTGCGTGTGTGTGTGTGCGCGTGTATCCCTACCCTTTCCTTTTACTTTCCATGCTAATCACATGCACGATTGAGAAACCCCAGAATACCTTTCAGTATTGGAGAAATGCTGCCATTCCTGGTTGAGCATTGGATATACACTCTGCTAATTAGGATTAAGTCCTGTTTATAGTAACACAGTCAGGTCCGTTTATCCCACGTTAGTCATGACATCATTGTCCGTGTATGTATTATGTTTTAGTTTTCACACAGACGTTTTGCCAGTAGTATTACATTGACTGTTGCTGGTTCACTAGTACAATAGGTACTATAACTTCACAGGTGTTTTATTTTAGTTGGAGCCCCTTTATTTGTATGCTTTATTAGTATTTTTTTTGTATAATTGGAGAAATACTGATTTATAATAATATTTATGCAGGCCTGTTAATGCAGCTAGTCTGAAAGTTGTTGGAACTGCCTTATAGAGATTTAGCACAGATAACACCACATATCTTGTTATAATGCAGCATATCATCGGAGCCACTGGCAGGGCTGGTGCAGATTATCAGTATTTCCCACCAGGGGGAACGTAATACATCTGTCACTTACCGAAACAGAAAAAGACGGTGTAAAACAGCGCTAATGAATCATAAAAATGTGTACTAAATAAAATAATTAGTGCAAATTAAAAGCTGGCAGCCAGGTAAAAACTGACCGTATAGTCAGTTAAGAACCATAGAAACAAAAAGAAAAACCGGCGCCAAAAAAATAATAATAATAAAATGTCAATCAATTCCAAACCATAAAAGGTGAAGTCCAAATGAAAGTCCTTAGATGAACAGAGGAATTGAGCTGACGACTCTCCTCCCAGACCGTGCAATATGGAAAAGAAAGAAAACAGATTATGGTGCAGTATGCCTAATACTGTTGACTTTAAAACAGAACCAACTAACAACACATAACAGACAAGACAGACAACACAACAACACTAGCAAGGCTAAAATATATTGTTATAAAAGCTATTTTATTAACACAACTAATGCTAAGTTCCGGAGGTGGAATATCCAGGGGGGTAAAACTGAAACCCTACTCACAAGACCCTGGTTGGGTAAAAGCAGTTCACACTGAGATGGTGGTGTAGTCCTCCAAAGATGGCGACCGGAGCTCCCTCACGGGCGTCCCCACGTGATATGGGTGGAAGATGAATCACTCGAACTGCAGGGCTTTCCGGCGGATGTGACGTCACGCCCCTCACTGCTCCTGTTGCAACGCGATGTGATGCTCCCAATGCGAGTGTCCTCTCTCGCTGCTCTGCCCCTACGGCTCCACCAGCTAATGCCCAATGTCCTCCGTGAACAAAGATAAGCTTCTAAAATGAACAAGAACTTCCCGACGCGTTTCGTGCGCATGCGCGCACTTCTTCAAGGGATGTGCTTCACCTTGTGTCTCAATGGTATAAATACACTTGGTCATTAATGGCAATAGGCTAATTACATGATTTAAAAAGCATTAACCCTATAATTGCCATAATCAAGGTGGGCACAAGAACTAGCCTGGCTAGACACTAAACATGACAAAACTACACAAATGACAACATAAATACCTTAATATTATAAAACATTAAAATATTAAAAAGTGTTTAGAACATAAATAAATGGAGGCAGGATTGACATAAAGATGATCACAATAGAATACATCACAGAAAGGCTTTAAGTTCAAAATCTATATTTAGCCCTCTTGGAGAAAGTGTTTTTAATTCATAGATCCAGTATGCTTCACGCATACTAGCCTGTTGTAATCTATTTCCACCTCTCAGGTTGGCCTGAACTACCTCAATTGCCTGACACCGTAAACCTTTGGGATTTTTATCATGACATAAAAGAAAATGATGAGAGACACTGTGTGTAACCAGTCCCTTTTTGATATTATAAATGTGCTCATAATACGTCTTTGAAAAGTATTTATGGATTAAAAGGATTTAAAATATTTAGTATTCATGCTATACGGAATAAACAAGTATTGGCCTATCCTGTTGAAAGATGATGTTTTGGCAGAGATTCTGCCAAAAAAAACAAACATCATATTTTCAAAGGCCAATAATTTAAAATCCAAATTAGCCCCGAGCTGCCCTGTTAAACAACAAAAAACAGGTCAGGCAGGGAGTATAGTAGGTTTCCGTACTTGTGCGAAATGTGTTCCCTGTTCCTATAGCATGAATACTAAATATTTTAAATCTAATGTAACTTCTAAAAGTTATCCCATTAAGACACTAATCAATTGCCATTCAACTTTTGTAATATACTTGCTCGAATGCCCTTGTGGCTTGCAGTATATTGGCAGAACAGGGAGAACTTTTCAAAGACGTATTTATGAGCACATTTAAAATATCAAAAAGGGACTGGTTACACATAGTGTCTCTCATCATTTTCTTTTATGTCATGATAAAAATCCCAAAGGTTTACGGTGTCAGGCAATTGAGGTAGTTCAGGCCAACCTGAGAGGTGGAAATAGATTACAACAGGCTAGTATGCGTGAAGCATACTGGATCTATGAATTAAAAACACTTTCTCCAAGAGGGCTAAATATAGATTTTGAACTTAAAGCCTTTCTGTGATGTATTCTATTGTGATCATCTTTATGTCAATCCTGTCTCCATTTATGTTTTAAACACTTTTTAATATTTGAATGTTTTATAATATTAAGGTATTTATGTTGTCATTTGTGTAGTTTTGTCATGTTTAGTGTCTAGCCAGGCTAGTTCTTGTGCCCACCTTGATTATGGCAATTATAGGGTTAATGCTTTTTTAATCATGTAATTAGCCTATTGCCATTAATGACCAAGTGTATTTATACCATTGAGACACAAGGTGGAGCACATCCCTTGAAGAAGTGCGCGCATGCGCACGAAACGCGTCGGGAAGTTCTTGTTCATTATCTTTGTTCACGGAGGACATTGGGCATTAGCTGGTGGAGCTGTAGGGGCAGAGCAGCGAGAGAGGACACTCGCATTGGGAGCATCACATCGCGTTGCAACAGGAGCAGTGAGGGGCGTGACGTCACATCCGCCGGAAAGCCCTGCAGTTCGAGTGATTCATCTTCCACCCATATCATGTGGGGACGCCCGTGAGGGAGCTCCGGTCGCCATCTTTGGAGGACTACACCACCATCTCAGTGTGAACTGCTTTTACCCAACCAGGGTCTTGTGAGTAGGGTTTCAGTTTTACCCCCCTGGATATTCCACCTCCGGAACTTAGCATTAGTTGTGTTAATAAAATAGCTTTTTTAACAATATATTTTAGCCTTGCTAGTGTTGTTGTGTTGTCTGTCTTGTCTGTTATGTGTTGTTAGTTGGTTCTGTTTTAAAGTCAACAGTATTAGGCATACTGCACCATAATCTGTTTTCTTTCTTTTCCATATTGCACGGTCTGGGAGGAGAGTCGTCAGCTCAATTCCTCTGTTCATCTAAGGACTTTCATTTGGACTTCACATCTGTCACTTAGTCATAATTACTGCAACAGCTGCCTTTGCTTTTCAGGAACACCCCTAGCACAAGCCGTATCCATTGCATTTTCCAATGTCCTTTTTTTTTTTAACGTTTTGCAGTAAACCATTGAATATATCAAAGCCCTTGTTAACCCCTTTGTTGCCAGAGATCCCAGACGAGATTAGGTTGTGAGAGCTCAACCTCATAGGAGGGAGGGTACAGCAGAGAGATGAGATGTGTGGTGACGTTACTCCACATGAGCCATTTCTTATGCAAGTAAACATAACACCCACAAGCTCATTACTACGGCACCTGCATTCACTTTCCCTTCCGCAGTATAACTTGTTGGGAAATAATTTGTTTACTGGTTGATTTTAACCCTGCAATGTATTGCTGGCCCCCCTGACAGGGAAAGGGTTACAATCTTCCATCTGATTTTATAGGTAATATCTCCTCCACGGTCTCTGCTGCTATGTCATTTTTTGGTGCACTCTTAGATCCAATCTCCAGGCTAGCGCTAAACCAAAGCAGCATGTATTGTATTCACGGCGCTGTTTCCTTTTGAGTTATTAGTACAGTATTTGGGGTTTGGGACCTATGATTGCAAATAGAGAACCTTCTAGCGCAAAAGTGTAAGTTAAAATACCTTTCACACCATCACTCTTGGATCAGTAGTTACTGGCTGCAGATCGGTGTTGCTGGATTTAGATTTCTAGTACAGTGAGTCGGTTTTAGTATATTTCCCTTTTTCTTTTATCTTCCAGGCACGACCTCTTGAAAAAGACCAGGACGACGTGGAAAGAAGACGGCATGAACTCTCTGGCTTTTAAGCTGCTTTCCAGGAAGGAGACACCACTTTATACCAACATCACGGTTGACATTGGAGATATGCCAGTAATGCCTGTCGAAAAACCCAAGTGGAAGCTGTTTTAAGTTTTCACAGCTGTAACAGATACAAAGATTGGTTAAAACCAACAGTAATGCATTCTGTCGATGCCCAACTGTGTTTCCCTTACCTCGGCTAAGCAAAGATTTGGCGCCTTCTCTAATAGGACCGTACTCATTACGCTGTGAAGGGTTATTCCACCGGGAAAGCATTCAGATCCATTCAAATGAATGGAACTAACATTTTCTCCATCACAAGGAAGACCTCTTCACATCACGTTGTATAGGGGACATAACCGGGTCAAAGACGAGGTTCCTATGTGTGGCTGCTAGCAGGCTGTGGGAAAGCCCATTAGATTATCCAATACTGTACATTTACAAGTGATTGTAGCGGGATGCGCAAAGCTGTTATCAATATACAGTATGCAAACAATAACCGGAGACTGGACATGTATGCCTTTATCCATGGCAGTATATTGCAGGCCTTCCTGGGGTTTGGACAGGATTCAAAACCAGAGTGAAGCTGTGTGATGCAAACCAACAACTTCTCAGGTGTGCCTTTCCTTATTCAGTGACAATCCGGAAGTCGTGAAGTTGCCCAGTGATTATTATACGAGTTGAGCAGTGCACGGCCTGGTTGATCGAGCAAACTGTATGCTGGAGTATAACGAAACAGATGTGGGGTTTATTTTTGTATTTAATTAAGAGTTGGTTGTGATTGGCAGGATATAAAGGACTCATTTGTTAAATTGCATTGCCTGCTTAATAAGAGGTGTCCGTTCTAGTGCAAGTCCTCCAGTGGCTGCAGTGAACGTCGGATGTTTATAAGGTGTGTGGTGTTTCGTCGGCCTGCGTTCCCACGGCAGGATACAGCAGAACCATTATCATGCTCTTCATTTGCAGAATCAAAAGGATCAAATCCCAAGCATTTCGGGCAGAGGTGGCCAACTCCTCAAGTGCCACCAACAGGTCATATCATGAAGACCTGTTTGTGGCCTTTGAGGACTGGAGATGACCAGTCAAAGACTTAGCCAATGATTGAGCCACCTGTGCTGAAGCAGGGATATCCCTAATACCCGACCTGTTGGTGGCCCTTGAGGACTGGAGTTGGCCGCCCCTGATTTAGGAAATGGCTAATTTAACAGGAGGAGATTTCTAGGAAAATATGTGCCATGAAAAAGTTTCTTGATTTATAAAGAAAAAAAGAACTGCAGCATTGACCAGAGGCCAGTAACGGATCCTGGTGTATTCATTCATTAATATTGTTGTTATAAAGTATACTCTCCAAGTATTGAAACTTGTGCCCATTAATTATCACGGTGCAGAATTGTTGGACGACACAATGTTTTCTGAAAGGTTTTGTTTGCTGTGGTAATGTTGAATATTCATTTATGACGGAGCATTCGTGATGTGTGTGAATAAAGACCTTTGTTTTCTACTTTGCCTAGATTATTTCATTCATATTAAAAAATAAATATCTGCACATTATAACAAATCTATGTTATGGGTGATCAATTATTAATGCTATATATTCTTCTGAAATACCCAGTCACTGTTGTATACAGGAGGATGTTTAAATTCCTGTATTAGGAGTAAAGCAGGGTTGGTAGCTGTGTTGGTCCTTTCTTCCATGTAGTAACAAAGGAGGGAGTAGGGGGTATGTTACCTTTTGTTGGACCAACAAGTAGTTGAGATGTTACAAGCTTTCAAAACTCTCGAGGTTCTTCATCGGTCCTACCCCTACCCTGAGTGTGCATCTTAAAGAGACAATCTTTAAGTGAACATGTAGTTGGGCTAGAGGTGGACTGGCGACTGGATCCTACTGCAAACTCTTCTACGCAAAAGGTGAGCTCAGACAACATTATTATCCCACGCCTGTTAGTCTGCACATTTAACCACTCTGTACACTTTATTTACTGCAACCTCTCCCAACACTTGTCTGCACATAACTGCCTCTTCCAACCCCCCCCCCCCTTGCAATCCCTGAACAGACCCTAGCATTGTAAATGCAGCACACTTTCAGTGGTGAGTAAAATGCACACATCTGCTGTCTACTCCGTGCACACACTAACCTTGCTTAGAACAGCTTCATGCAAAGTTACCTACCCTTCTGATGATGAATCTGCTACTCATCTCAACTCTGTTCTTTATTGTGACTTCATGGAAATGTTACTCAGTCTATCCAATACAAACTCCTCCCTCCTGGCCCACACCCAATATCACCATACACCCTGGATTACTCAAAAGCCTTGTATTATCTACGGAATGTTGATGGAGAACTCTGAAAACCAGCACACCAACCACTGCTCACTCTGGCAAACACCACAAATGTACAACTTGCAAACAACTACTCAAATTTCTACTCATACTGTTACTCTCTTTAGCAGGTGATATTAAACAACCCAGACCCCACCTTTTCAACTCTGTCCAATACCCCTTTCAAATTCCAAAAAGGACTATCGCCCATATAAATATCTGTAGTCTGTTGCCCCAACTTATGAACTAAGGGCATGGTGCCTTATGCATAAAACCCCAAAGCCATAATTCTCACAGAAACATGGCTAACTCCTAAAGCCCTTGATGCAAATATTGCCATTCAGGGATACTCCCTGGTAAAATATTTTATAAATAAATAAAATAGAAATGAAGTAATACATTGAGTTACCTCTCGTTTTCAAGTATGTCCTGGGCATATTCCTGAATTTTGATCCATGATGTAAAGATGCAAGACTTTGTTCCAGCACAGCAGCAACCAGTCCACGAGTGAAGGGGTTAACAACAACATAACCACAGGACTTTTAAACCAAGGTTGCATTTCTGGCGCTTGCAAGCAACAGACAATTTCCAAGGACAATTTATTTAGTTCCCTTATCCCAGTGAGTGTTGTTTTAAGTGTATTCTGCAGATGTTGTGTGTTTGTCTATTAGGGAAATAAATCACAATTTATTTTGCAACTTGTTCTGTTCAATCAAGTACCCAGAAATATAAATGTGTTGATAAAGTTGGTGTCATCATGACAGGCTTTTAAAAAAACTTCTAGGAATGATAGGTCAAAGAGAGGAGGAGGGGTGTTATTTTATATTGAAGACACCTTACAATTTACTCTGCTAAATTGCCCCCCAAGCCCATTCTCTTTTGAAATCCTAGTTGGGAAAATTAGCCTCCCCTTTTCTAGGTCTGTTCTTATTGCTAGCATCTAAAGCCCCACTACAGTCCCTGACTATCTCCCAGTTTCTTGGCTACATCTCTCTGAATGAGAAGAGTGAGCTGTTAGTTCTTGGGGATTTCAACTATAATTGGCTTGACCCTAAAAACAACAAAATCCAGATACAACTCAAGTCACTTAACTTAAACCATCTAATTTCCCAACCCACACGCACAAACCTGAAATCTCACAACCATTCAATGCTAGACTGGATTCTCTCCTCTAGTCCCAGCAGAATCTAATCCTCTGGCATCCTACCTGACATTTTGAGTGACCATGCAATAGTGTATTATGCAAGGAAAATCAGACCACCCCAATCAAGCCCTAAAGTTCCACTCACTAGAACATTTAGAAACTGACCAACAACAGTTTCTGGCTGACCTTACCAGCTGCCCTTGGTACAGAATAGACTTAATACCTGATCCTGATTCGGCGCTCGATTTATTTCCAATCATAGTTCTTAAAACTCTGTGATACCCATGCTCCACCACTGACATTGCAAATTCATTCAATGAATACTTTGTGGGGTGATCTACTAACTTATTATGAAAACGCAACCCAAACTACAAATATGAAGCTCAAATTGGTGGTACCCCTATATCCCCACCCTCTCCCAACACTGCCCCAGCCATTGCCAAACCGCTTGCTTCCCTAATCAACTATTCTGTCTGCAGGCCATATCCCTAAGACCTGGAAAACAGCCAGAGTTGTCCCAATCTTCAAAAGTGGGGACAAAAACACTGTCTCAAACTATAGGCCAATCTCTCTCTTCCCAAATCCAAAGATATGGGAAATTGTGTTAATTCCCAAGTAAGCTATTACTCTACCAAGACCAATTTCCCTAGCCAATTCCAATCTGGCTTTCATCCCAAACACTCCATGATAACTATCTTCCTAAAAGAGATTCAGTGTGGAATGGAACGGGCAAAAACAGCACTATGGCCCGAAACGCGTAGGAGTTTGTTGTCTCACCCTTTAGGGGTTATGTTTGTGAGTGCTACTGAATAAATAGATTTTTATTTTTCTACTACCTGACTCCCTGGCAGTGCTCTGTTTTTGCTCTTTGCTTTTCTCACTGGACTACTTCATGCAGATTGCACGCCATCTGGATATATCAAGCAGGCCTTTCAAGGACAGACGGAGTGGATAAGATTCATTGTATTTATCATTGTGATCTTTATAGATGAGTACTATTTATTACACCGTGAGGTCTCCAATGAGGTTACTTTAGGGTGTTTTTTAGCACTCCTATTTGTTACCTTCAGGAGACGAGTGTTTTAGTGACTCACATATCACAGCCTTTATACCCACTCCGTCACTTATTCTGCCCGTCAGTCCGGCGTAATTATTTTGGACACTTATACTTGAAGTTCCACCATCTCTGGAGCACCCATTTCTCCATATACCCATATACGTGGAATGGAACGGGGACAACTTACTGGTGCAATATTCCTAAATTTTGCAAAGGTTTTTGATGGTGTTGAACATGTTATCTTGCTAAACAAACTTCAATGCTCTGGAATAGGGGTGCATGCTTTAAACTGGTTTCAGTCCTACCTATCGGGTAGATCCCAACATGTGTCCATCTCGGACACTAGCTCCAACCCCTTGGATATCATCTGCTTTGTCCCGCAAGGCTCTGTTGTGGGGCCCCTACTCTTCTCAGTGTTCATAATGATCTTCCTACAGCTTTTAAGGGAGCTTCAATACACATGTATGCGGATGACACAATCTTATATGCACACAGCCATAGCTGACCTTGAACACATACTTTCATCTGATTTTTTTTTTTTTTTTTTGAGTTTTGAGAATTGGTTTTCCCCAAAACAAACACTGACAAAACTAACACTGGTATTTGGGACCAAGGCTAAATTTCTAAAGCTTCCAATGAATGAGCTCCAGATCAAAACCAACGCTAATACCACCCTAGCCCGTTACTAATTTTAAATATTTGGGCATATAGTTTGACTCCCATTTAACATTTGGGTTGCACATTTATACGCTGACATCCAAAACCTATACCAAACTAGGTGTACTTTATAGGAACACATCCTCCCTAAGTCTGCTGGTCAGAAAGCGCATCGCACAGCAGATGCTAATGACAATTATAGACTACGGGGACATAGTATATGGTACAGCATCCCAAAATCACCTTGGCAAATTAGACACTCTACAATTCAATATGCAACTTTGTCCTCCAATGCAATTACAACACACATCACTACGAAATTCTCAAAGAACTAGATTGGTCATCAGTCAAGGTGCAAAGTTCATCTCTCCTGTCTTGCCTTCAAATATTTTCTGGGTAAGCTACCCATCTATCTGAACAAGCTCCTCGCCCCTACCACATGCAGCACTTATCTTCTGAGATCTGACTACAAAAGACTGTTCACGGTCCCAAGATTCAACAAAGTATCCGGCCGCTCCTCCTCTTACCGTGCATCCCCATTTACTGGAGACTCACACAGCCGCCACCAGTCTTAAATCCTTTCAAAACTAAAGCTGTATCACATTTTAATCTGGTCTGTGACTGTGTCAAACACCTAAAAGATCAAATATGTTAAACTGTTCATGCAATGTCTTTAGACATAATGTATAACAATGTTCACTTAATGTAACCCATGTATTTTTAACCATGTATTTGTCATCATAACTCTGTGCCAAGGACATACTTGAAAACGAGAGATAACTCTCACTGTATTACTTCCTGGTAAAATATTTTATAAATAAATACTCCCTCCTTTACATACTTACTGCTGCGGCGCATCTGACTCTAACACTTACCCGTCTTGTCCCGCGGCTGTTTTCGGGCTGGCGCCGAACTTGGCCGCGCGCCAGCCGGATCTCCCTGGTCGTTCCTTTCCCCTCGCGACCTGCCTTCTCCGGTTCTCTGGGTCCCCCGAGTCCCCCTCTACCTTCCCACATCCCCCCTCCCACCTTCGGGGAGCCCTGGGCGCGCGCACGCGCCCTGTACAGCGTGACCGCGCATCAGTGGCGCGCGGCACACAGCGGGCCAAGCCGCGTCTTCCCGCGCCTTGCGGTGGCGGCCGAATAAGACTCAGCTCGGCCGCCACTGTACTGTAGAGCAGTAAATACAGCTGTCATGTATGTTGGCTACTATTTATCAAATAAAGGTGTTGACCCATACTTAATTTTTTTTACACGTGACTTGTTTTCCCCACATTGAATTATTGTAAGTTGTACCTTTGATCATCCGCAGTCTGATTGAGCACTAGGTGCAGGGTTGGGGTTTCTGGCCAGTAACTGTGAGTCAGTGCCAGTGTGGGAGACCTTGGGAGCTACTTAGGCCTACGGGAGTTCAATGTTCTACTAAGCAGATTGATCCTGATGAAGTATAGAGTTGTGTTCTCTTCTACATTGCTGTGTTGTGGCTCTTCTCACTCTATACTTCCATCCCCACCCCACCCATATTTCCCATCATAAATTCAATGGATTTCCGGTCTGAAGTTATAAAATAATGAAGAAATAAAAGTGCGATGCGTTAGTTCCCGCTGCAATTCTCGCTTCTCAGCTGCAAGACAGCACTTAGTACCCGTTACAGATGTAGCGAATGTTTCTTACATTATAATACATTGAAAATGTCATTTAGAGATGATTTTTTTTTTAATGCTACAAGTATTTTCTCATAATACAGAACTGATTTATTAAAATAAAAAAAAACACGTAGGATATTGCTTGGTCTGCAGCTTTAATATGGGCGTTTTGCTGAACAGAACAAGACACACACTCGCCACTAGGTGATGCTAAAGTATTTGAGCAGTAGAACACATCTAATGTTGAATGGAGCTTTGTACGTAGTCCGTGCTAAACAAGATTCACAGCAATATAGTCCAACCAATGTGGGAAAATCAATATATAAGGGTAAGCTCATAAAAGGTGAAAAACAAGCCTTCCTCTCTCAAAGCAGCAAGCCTTGAATTAGATCATGGCATGTATCATGCAGCATCCTTTTATTTACTATGTCCAGGGTAGTGATGTGAAGATAAATCTAGGGTCATCTAGGTGCCTGGAGGTGCCGGACCAGACCACAGGGACCACCAGAGTGGGGGGGGGGGGCCCAGAGATCCGGCCTGAGCCAGACCCGCGGGAATCTGCCAAGAACACATACCCCAAAAACAAGTCCCCAGTAAGTTGATTGTAGGAGATACTCTCACACTGGACGGCCGCTGAGGATAGGTGATGGCGTGCTCCCTGCCGGACGAGTAAAGGAAAGACCAACAAATGCAGGAATGGCGGCGCACCGCTGTACAAACGAGAGAGGGCTGCAGAGCTCAATATTAAAAAAGGCCTTTTAAAAAACGGTCTTTCATTATATACAGTGATTTATATGCCATTCCTGTTGAGATACAGCTCTCACTTTTAAATACTTTATTCCTTTGTGTGAATGCTATTTTTTATTCACTGATAACAAATAGGGGTTCCCACGCTGCAGCTAAGTGAGTGTAGGGTTGGGTGGTAGTAGGGGAGGGGTGCTATTGGGTAGGCTTGCTATTGGCCCAACTTGAAGCACTCTTCCTCCCGGAGCTGTATGGTTAATTGGTTAAAATAAAACTTTTATTGATTATAATTACTAAAATAATGGGTATTAAAATTTACAGACAACGGACATTAGCTATAGATCGTATGTCGAGTGTGGTTGTCACTCTGGACCCACAGTGTATAAAAATAGGTGACTGAGCTTGATTAAATGAGTTACCGTATCTAAGGCCTCGTTCAGGGTGCCAGAGGCAGGAGTTGGAGGGCGTGCGTTCGGGAGGGAGGGCGGCAGTCTGCTGGGCGATGTGTGTTTATCCCCAGCAGACTTTTTCAGGAGTTGAGGAGGGGGCGGGGCTACACACGGCAGGTTAAGGATCGAGACTGCAGTCTTGAAATCATTCTCAAGAATGTTTTCATTGGCTGCCGAGGTCCCAGTGACGCTGCTGCTGCTGCTGCTGCTGCTTCAAAAAACTAATTTTTCGTTTATTGAAACTGTAGCCAGCGTCAACTCCTGGCTTCAGAAACAGGGCAGCTGCTACCCTGACAACCAGTATTCAATTTGAATACTTTGTGTCCCACGGCAGCTCGCACGGCAGCACGCCCTCCCTCCGAAGCCAGCACCCTGAGCGAGGCCTAAAAGGGGTCTGGAATACAGTGTCCCCGTTACCAGTGGTATGACCAGGTAAAAGAGGGGTGGGGGAAGGGGGGAGTACAGGTGTATATTGATTACTACTACACTTGTGTAATAAGTAGGTAGGTGTGATGGACTAAAATACTGTAAATAGTTAAAGATTAGTGTATTAGACACTTCAACGTCCAAAACACAATACTATTAACTCCCTCCCAAAGAATGCTCCTTGTAAGTATACCACTGTTGACCCATGTGACTAATATACAGTATAACTCCACATTCACCACAGTAGGGGTGTGTGAGCGTGGTAGCTACACCAGGATGTCCTAAGAGAACAGTGACTCAGTTAAGGTGCTAAACCATTCACCGCTATCATTACATACCCGATTAGGTGAACTCCACTGAAATTAAGTGGGTGTTCAGTATTGTGTATCAATAAAGTTTTATTTGAACCAATTAACCAATCATACAGCTCCGGGAGGAAGAGTGCTTCACGTTGGTTTCTGTTCTCTGTTTCGTATTTTTTATTCACTGTAAGAATGAAAAGTTAGGGTTTATTCTGTATTTGGAGAGGCTCCGCCTGGGCTCTTTTGTCCAGTATATAGTAATTATTTGTTAGCACCTGCCCTGGCCGCACACCCCTCTCTATTCAGCTGATTACACAGATATACAGCTGAGCAGGTACTTTTTTCTCTCATTGTCCAGGTTTGTGGACTTGTCTGAGACGTGTGAATGTGTTCATGCTTGGTATTTGTATCTGGGACTGAGGTACAAAGCACATCTCTACTCTCAAGTTCATAATGCAATTCTCCATTTAATGTGATGGCCAAAAACAGTGGAAATGCAACGTTTCAGGTCCCATATGGATGTTTCCTCAGGTGTACTGTAGGTGTGACATCACACAATGAAGCAGGCCGCCTTGCAATGCGTGTGTGGTGTGTGACGTCCCCTTGCGTTGTTCTACGCGTGATATTTTGTTGTTGTTGCAGACAGCACATTGCTATACTGTATATATACTATTGCTATACTGTATATATACTATTATGTTTCTATTTACCTTGTGTGTCAATTCTTTTCTGAAACCTTTGCTCCCTGGATTAATAACTGGGTAGACCTTATTGGACTTCTCCGATCGTCCCGTCATGTTGAGGGTCACTGGTTGCTTTCCTTATTATTGTGTCTCTATTCTGCTTAGGATTGTTCTAGCAACCATTAGAGCAGGGGTGCTCAACTCCAGTCCTCAAGCTCTCTGACTGTGCCACCTGTGCTGAAGCAGGGACTGATTGAGCCACCTGTGCTGAAGCTGGGAGATCCTGAAAACTTGACCTGTTGGGGGGCGGAGGGGAGGGGGGCTTGAGGACTGGATTTGGCCAGCCCTGGGTAACGCGCTGCAGTTACTTTTGTATGTGCATCCTACGATGTCACGCCTACTGCAACGCTAGGTGATGTCACGCGATGCACGAGTGTGACATCACATGTATGCCATCGCAGAACAGAGAGATGTTAGACGCTACGGCAGTGAATCTATATAAGCCTGTTACATGATTGTACAAAGATTTCCATTTAAGTCCTATAAGTTTAGAGCAAAAGCATCAACTTATACTGGGCATGTAGGAGGATTTTATTTGCAAGGGTGCGACCTGGTACTCCAAGTATTTGTTCTGAACACGTGGGTCTTGTAGGATTTCCCTTTCCCAAGGAGCACCTCCAATATTTGACCAACTATAATACTTGATACTTTTTGGGGATTTTTTCATATATACATGCCGTATACAGCCACTTTATCTCATTGTGACCCGTTTTCTTGTTGTGATCTTTAGTTTCTATGTTCTGTAATACTGTTGGTTTCCTACCTCTCTTCCTGATGTGATTGTCTCAGTCTGTACAGAGTAGAGATACTGAACCCACACAATGAAATAAAGCGGGTTAGAAACCAATGCTTCTCTGGTGCAAAATGTGAACAATTCTGGGGAACAACTGCAGCAAATATATCAAAGAAAATATATTGAATAAAAAAAACAAATAAAAAGAATTGAAAGCATTAGGATTTTGCTGTATACATCTGTTTCCCTCCCAGAATTGAAGCGGTTTCGCCTGGATACGCAGACACCATCGTGTACACAACCTGCCTTCTCTCTGAAATGGCTTCTTAAGAAAGAAGAAAATAGATACACCTTTTATCATTTATAAAAATGCTAAATACAAAATAAACAATAATTAACCTCAACTAGAAATACTTCCTCCCCAGTGAACAAGCTTATCCAAACTATTAGAAACAGACTTTGACAGCAGATAAGAGCCACTTATCTCATGTGTCTACCCATTTCCCTGCCTGCAGTAAAACCTCCGACCCGATTTGATCCCGGGCTATTTGTCGTGTTTATGATCGCCTTAGGCCTGGGACCCGCTGCGCCCGGCGGCGCGGGCGGCCGCACGAGCGTTCCCCACCAGCAGGGGATTCCTCCCGAGCTGGTCCCAGTCCCCCCTCACTACACGCTGTGACGCGTCAGCTGCTAGGGGATTCAAGAGAATTGTAATCCCTAGCGTCGACGCGTAATGTGGTGTGGCTGTGAGCCAATGAGGAGGGGAGGCTTCGGGAGGAGGGGAGGCTTCGGGGAGCGGGGAGGAGTGTGGAGGGAAAGCAGCGTGAGTGCCTTTCTGTGTGTGTGTGTGTGTGTGTGTGTGTGCGTGAGTGCCTGCCTCTGTGTGTGTGCATGAGTGTGTGTGTGTGTGTGTGCCTGAGTGTCAGCGTGTGAGTAGGGCAGCCCGCAGCAGCTCCCTCCTGCAGCCCGGGAGCCCGAGCCCGTGGAGGGGGGGTAGCGGGTCCCTCCGCTTAAACCACGCCCCTCCCACTCCAGCCCCGGCTCCCGCTCCCTACAGACCGCATATCGCGGTCTGTGTCTGTCAGCGCTCCGTCTGTCTGCAGTGCGGGCGCACTGACTGAGGGAGCGGGGCCTTAGCCTTATGTCTATCCCCAAGCATGTTGGATTTGCCTTAATGTACTAGCCCCCACCACCTCTGCCGGGAGGCTATTCCACATATCCACTACCCTTTCAGGGAAGAAGTAGCTTCCGGGTACGACCTCTGGTTATAGCACTCCTGTCTCTGAAATATGCTTCCCTCCTGTACTCTGTCAGGGGTGTTCAACTCCAGTCCTCAAGCCTCCCCCCCTCCCCAACAGGTCAGGTTTTCAGGATAGCCCAGCTGCAGCACAGGTGGCTCAATAAGTCCCTGCTTCAGCACAGGTGACAATCAGTCCCTGCTTCAACACAGGTGGCTCAATCAGAGGCTGTCTCTGACTGAGCCTCTGATTGTGCTGAAGGAGGGATATTCTTAAACCTGACCTGTTGGGGGGGGGGGAGGGGGGCTTGAAGACTGGAGTTGAGCCCCCCTGGTCTATGTATTTGAGAGTTTTGATAATTTCTCCCCTCTCCCTTTCATCTGAAAAGATAACCACCATTTAAAATCAGTTACTATTTTCACACAGTATGTGCCCATGTTATATGGAATTCATGGTATAAACATATTTATCAAACACAATGTAACCCTTTTGGTATCAGAGGTTACTAGAAAACATTGGGCATCAATGCCATGCACATTTCATTTGTTTGCTCGTATTCACAAAACTACTATCGATCAATGGGCTTCTGAAAGTCTAAATAGCGTGAGGTTTTCCGCCAATACTTTTTAATGCCTTATAAATTAGCTTTTTTTTTGTCGTTGACTTTAATGAAATTGAGATCACAATCAATCAGAATATTTGTAGATTCATCCTTTTTATTAAAGGCAACATTGTCAGTTTCAGGGATAGAAAAATGAGTTTCCACCATGTACAAAAACGTACAATAGATAAACATGATATGCAATTTATAGTTGAGTAATTATACCTCAGTTGTAAATGTAAATAATAAAAGTGCTTTTTTTTTTTTTTAATAGACTCAAAATGTTGTTGTTTGAGGATTTAAAAAAAAAAATCTTTCTACGTTCTTTTTGAAAGTTGTGTAGCTTTTTGAAAACTCTGTGAATTCGGAAGCAGGGAAGCCAAGTAACGATTAATCTTGTTTCTTCCGCCCCAGTGGGTAGCTAATGAAATGTATCAGCTCCCACGTAATGTATCAGCTCCCACGTAATGTATCAGCTCCCACGTAATGTATCAGCTCCCATGTAATGTATCAGCTCCCACGTAATGTATCAGCTCCCACGTAATGTATCAGCTCCCACGTAATGCTTGCTTGGGATCAAATGAAGGAACAGGAGAATGATGGAGGGAGAAGCCAGCTTAAGATTCAGGTCACAATGATTACAAACATCGCCAGGATCAATGTTCAACATTAATATTAAAATACCCTATTTCCTCGATTCTAAGATGCACCCTTGATTTAATTTAAAAATGTGGGGAAAAAAACATTATTAAATGTGCAGAATCTTTTTCTGGGGGGAGAGAGAGAGAGAGGGGTGGGAAAGAGGGGACAGAGAGGGGAAAGGGGGGGAGAGAATGGAGAGAAGGGGGGGAGAGAATGGAGAGAAGGGTGGAAGGAGAGGAGAGAGGGGGGAGACGGGGGGGAGAGAGAAAAGGAGAGGGGGAGAGAGAAAAGGAGAGGGATAGGAGGGAAGGGGAGGGATAGAAGGGAAGGGGGGGAGGGATAGGAGGGAAGGGGGGAGGGATAGGAGGGAAGGGGGAGGGATAGGAGGGAAGGGAGGGGGAGGGAAGGGGGATACAGAGATACACACACACAGAGATACACACACACACAGAACTCCTTCTGCACATGCAGCTCACACAGAGAATTGACAGGGGGGAGGGGGTCTGCTGTGAAGTCATACCCCTGTCCCCGGGCTCTCCACTGAACTCTCTGCACCTCATGGAGGGGGGGCAGCCATGATCTCTCTGCACAGAGGGGAGGGGGGCTGTGATCGCAACTATGCTGTTATGCTAAGACCGGCATCTGCAGCATATCTCTCTGCAGGAGGGGGATGAGGGGGGCCGTGATCGCAGACATTTTTGCTGCACACAGAAAACCCAGCAGGCATCTACAGCTGCGCCCCCTGGCTGTTTTTTTTTTTTTCAGTACATTGATTGTAAGATGCAGTCCTATTTCAGCCACGTGAAAAGGGGAAAAAACTGTGTCTTACAATCGAGGAAATACGGTACTCTATTCTATTATATATAAAAATGCATCAATGAGGGGGCGCGTGTGCGGCGGGCCAACAAGATGGCCGCCTAACATGGAGCTCCTCCGATTCCCCGGGCAGGAGAATAAAAAAAATAAGAAACAGCTGATCGCGCGTCTGGGCAGAGAGCCAAACCGCCGATATCAGCGGTGGACCACCCAGGGAGATGAAGCCGCGCAGTGAGAAGAAGAGGCAAACCCAGCAGCATCAATGTTCTTTGGGGGGGGGGGAAAACGCGGCGGAAGCAACCGGGTTCCCAAGATGGCGACCACACAAGACCCCCTTCAGGATCAGAGGAAGAGGCTGAAGCAGATGCTGAAGCAGGGGCTGCAGGAGGTATGGATGAAAGCACCAGACCCACCACAAAAGGTGATCTAGACAACTTACTGAAATGTGTGGTCCAAAAGATGCAAACAGAAAGGACCAAAGTAGTGTCGGAACTGAGCAGAGATCTGCATGGACTGGGAGACAGAACTGACTGTCTAGAAGGGGTAGCTGGCGAGCTGATATCAGCCCAAAATGCCACTGACCATGAACTGCGAGCCTCAAAATTACAAGTAAACACTCTGACAGAGGCCCTGGAAGATACAGAAAATCGCGCTAGAGTAAATAATTTGAGACTACGGAAAATACCGGAGACTGTATCACCTGAGGCGCCAACAGATTTTGTCACAAGACTGCTCCAGAGCTCGCTCCCCGACGAAACGGAAGAGAGACTGCTACTGGACAGAGTGCATAGGGCTCAGGGTCCTAAACAACTCGACCCCAATAAGACGAGAGACGTTATATTGCGGGGTCACTATTATTCGGTGAAAGAAGCCATTATACAAGTCTCCAGAATGCCACAGTGATTGGATTTGAAGGATACCAGATCCAAATATTCAGTGACCTGGCTCCCTCTACTCTGCTAAAAAGAAAGGAACTGCAACCGGTCACAAAGACGCTGAGGGACAACCAAGTCAGATATAAGTGGGGTTTCCCATTTAAGCCATGATCTGACGTAACGGCTCAACAATAGTGGGGAAGAATCCGGAAGAAGGAGAAAAAGCACTGATCAAATTGGGTCTAATACAAAGATCTAAATCACCTCCGGCTGCCGGTCACCCAGCAAATCTACCCGGATACCCGTCTGGACACGGGAGGACCCAGAAAGGAAGCAAGCAAAAAGACCAAGAGGTCCGAGAAAGTATCCAACAAGTATCAGAAAAATGACTACTGGCCCGTCACCAAAGGTGTTACCAGACAGAAGAATTCACACAAAGAATGAAGAAAAGGACTCGATATCTGATCCCACACGGGATCTTTTTTCCTCCCCTGCCCGGGAGACGAGGAAGGCCGGCTGGCCTCCGTGCAGAGTGACATAGGGGGGAGGGGGGCTGAGAACGTTGCGGCTGTCGGGCAGGGGGACGCAGCTCAGGAAGTTTGCACACCTCTGCTGTATGCTACACTATCTTTTATACTCCCTTTTGAAAATGTGTGTGTGTGTATATATATACATATATATATTTTTTTTTATGTGTATGTGTGTAGATATATATATCTACACATATACAGTGTGTGTGTGTGTGTGTGTGTGTGTGTGTGTGTGTGTGTGTGTGTGTGTGTGTGTGTGTGTGTGTGTGTGTGTGTGTGTGTGTGTGTGTGTGTGTGTGTGTGTGTATTGTTGTAGAGGTAAAAGTAATTAACTACAATCTTTGAGTACTGAGGAAAAAGCGATTAAATGCTCTTTTTGACAGGAAAACTTCTGTACTTGAAAAGGAACTTATTTTGATAAGAAAAGTTCTGAAGATTAGGCGTCTTTAATGAGATTTTCAATAGAAATATCAAGAAATTCCAAGTCAGAAATTGCATTTAGTGCGTTTTTGCCAAACATGCACTTAATGAGTCTAACCTCTACAACGACGATAGTCGGTGAAGATCACAAGCTTCCCACCCAGAGGGGACCGAAACGTTGGGACATGTCTACACGTTGGACTAAATACACCTTTATTATTTCAACTCCTACTGCTGTGCCAGTATTTCTATCCCCCTTACCGAGCACTAGAGAGGGGGGAATTTATTGGGCAGATTTGGATCAGCCGGTTCCTTTGGTCCGCCGATTTCAGCAGGTCAATCTTAAAAAGGGTGATTCATTTGTTGCATAATTTTTATAATTAGTGCCAAGTCACTCCGCAGATTCCGGAATCCATTGACAGACATCAAGGGCTAATCAATGGGCAAATAGTCCCCGGATGACTTAAAGATGCAGTCTCTGTTACCAATAAATGGAAAGAATTAAGCTGCATAACCTCTTCCTATTTTTAACTATATGTTATAAAGCTCACAAGAAATATAAGTGAATATACAATACACGTTGGTTTCCTTAGGGGGCAAGATAGGAGCTCCTATCTAAGCAATGCTTAACGCAAGGTTCTCAATTCCAGTCATCAAAACCCTTCAACAGGTCAGGTTTACAAACCTGAGAGCCAAAGTAAAAGAGCCTGCTTCAGCACAAGTGGCTCAGTCAAGGACTGAGCCACCTGTGCTGAAGCAGGGATATTCTGAAAACCTAACCTGTTGGGGGTGTCTTGAGGGCTGGAGTTGAGAACCCCTGGCTTAGCGCCCTTAGTGCTGGAGGGTCTTGCGACCTCCATGACCCCGTCCCCTCTAGAACCAGCGATCACACGACCCCCTCACCTGCGCACTTCCGGGAAAAGCTGCTGATGTAAATGGAAGAGGAGAATTCACGGTCAGCACGGATCGCCAACGCCCCCTAGAAAAGTAGCAATCCTTGGTGTCATGCAGCGTACATCATAAGTGCCCCAAGCGTGACACCCTTCATGCCATACGCTGCCAGTGTACAAGGCACTGCAGAGATTACGGAACTCCACCATTTTTAGACTGCATTTTCGGTACAGAAGAATTCAGCTACCAAACACCCTTCACGTAAGATAGGGGTTCTGGTGTATGCATCAGCACTAATCCTTGTGGTCTCTGGGGGCCAATTCGTTTTTTTAAGCACTGAAACATCAGAGGCTCAGTTTGTATAAAGAATTCTTCCTAACTGCTGAAACACAACCCATTGCACCTGATGATCGCCATCACACTATAAGCAGAACTTCTTGTTTCATGCTTGCACCGTGTAACTGCAGCTGGGTTGGGTGGGGGGGCTAAGCTCGGGTGGGGGGGCTAAGCTCGGGTGGGGGGGTGCGCTTAGCTAGGGGGGCTGTGCTTGAAGGTGAAAACCATATGCAGTCATTTTATAAAAGGTGTTTTCTGTTGATGTTTCCTTCTGACAAACTTTCTTTGATTCCTTCTTAGAGATACTGTATCTGCTTATACTTCATACTCTTTTCAAAAGTATATGGAGCAATGCTTGTTTTTTCTCAGAATACGTTCTGTGGCCTACTGGTTAGACGCACGCTGTACGATTCCCAACACAAACACAATGCTAGTTTGAAGAACATGTCAACGTCTGCCTGTGTTTTCTTACTCTTTTGGGTTTTACACTTGCACACGTCTGCTGACGCAGGGGCCTTATTACTGTAGCTGTTCTGCAAGCGGTCAAACAGATTTGAATGTCTACCACCCTGTTATGCATTAGCAATGCATGTTCCTGGAAAACCATTTTTGTGGTTTGCAAACAGATCTTTTTGCAAATCAGGGTTTTTCTTTCCATTCCTGTGTTAAACCATTTTCTTTTAACCTGTTAGCTTTGGCCCTCATAAGGCTACAAATGTTCATTCGAGGAAACCCTTTACGGCTACCTCCAGCTGCATGCGTCTGATTGAGAAAGGGGGCAGACTATTTCTACAGCGTCAGAATGTGAAAGCGAAAGTCAAACTAGGCTTTGAATATGACCCCGGATGCTGTGCGTTCTGCCTCATTTGTAGGGACAGAATTGCCGCTTTAACCCAACTAAACCACATTTCACAAGTTGGCCTAAAATCAGGAACATTTTATACTGCGATGTTTAGTAGAATAACGTTGGATATACAGTGATTCCCCATCAGTTTCCCACAGGGCATTATTGCAGTGTAGTTCTTAAAAATGAAGTCATTGTTTTGCCATTTAAAGGTAAGGTAATGCTGACGGGCTCTCGTTCTTTTGAAGGCCTCTACAAAGTGACGAGTTCGCAAGGAGGAGTCTTCAGCAAAAAAGTGCTGGAGTCAGCTGGTAGGAAGTCTCTGTCTTCTGTTTACAAATGTCGACGCTATCCATATTACTCAAAACCGAAACATATTAAAAATATAGCATTTTTAGGAAAATCGTAAAATAAAGTTTGCCTTATTAGCTTTGTCTTGTAGTCTGTACATTTCGTGATACCTTTTTAAAAGGACCGACATGATTTATGCGTAGGTGTAGATGTACGTGGGCAGACTAGACCAAGTCCCTTCTTCAGGTCTCCTGCAGTGTCTGTGATATAGAAACTGTTAAGACGGTGGGCCTCCTATGTCCACTGTGATATTGATATACAGAGGGTCATGTTCGAGTGAGAGCAGCTTGTAGGAGCAGGAGTTAAGTCCATCTGTCTTCCAGACTTTTGAAACTTTCTTCAGCAAATGCATCCTGTTTGAGAAAGGCAAATATTAGCAGGACCCAAGATCGCCGATAAACTGGTCCGACCCACATAATCATTTCCATACTGTTTGCAATTAATTTGCTTTACTAAAAATGTGCAACATTGAAGTTCTGTAGGCACCTACTCTCCTGATCATGATAAATAGGATACAAATTCACATCATCAATGAATCCTTCTTACCAACCCAATCCTCGTTTCCAAGTTTTCCATACCAATAGAAGTTTTAGTCTGCCTCTTGCACCCACATTTCTATCTCCCCCTTTGTTCATGTATGCATTTTCATGGTAATGGAACATAAGTTCATCCTATCGGTTTTCATTGCCCTTCACACAACTACGTGGAATGTAAAGCCTTTTCTACAAAGAGAAGATATGCCCCCCAAACTAGAGATACTAAATGTCAACACTCTCCTCCAATAGTAAAAAATCCCCACTGCCAGAATGTACTATATTTATTATTATAAGTTACACGGCAGTGCTGATACACCATAGAAGATCTGCCATGGTTATTTGTAAAAATCTGGTGTCGTTGAAGTTTGATAACAGGGTTAGGAACCTGGGTGTTATGGAAGTATATCAAGGCACGGTAATATTATACCAAGCAGTCAGTTTCTTATTACAGTAAGGTGAGAGGAAGGGAAATTAAATGAATATATTCACCCCAAACAGGACCTGCTGCCTCAAAAATGTAGTTGTAACCCTGCAGGTCATGCCTGATGAAGTAAGAAAATGATTTGTGTAGTTTGAGTTACTAATGAGAAAGAGAACTCTTTCATGGAGATTAATATTCTAATTGCAATAAAGCTCAACAGATATTTTCTTCCAAACATATGCTTTTGTGTTCAACGGTCTCCTGGAGTGACCGTAATTGACATGAGTGAATTCAATACTATTTACTGCTAGGTCTTCTGCCACATTGCAAATCAACAAGTAATCTTTATTACAGGTATTACCAATGAAATCTAAGCCCATACGAACTGGGTCAAGTTTCAAATTAAAAAAAAAAAAAGGAAGCCCCTACACTTCCAGGCTTAGCCTTACAAAGTAAGTGTGCCCTATGGATAAGGAATGAAGAGTAAACGAACAGGTTCAATCTGAACGAGGGCCAAAAAACAGGTAAAAACCGCTGGCATCATGAAGAGTCCTCCAGTACACAAGAGGAAAAAACCTGTGGAGGAAACCATTCGGGATCCATGACTGAAATGATCGCTCTCCCTTCGAAAAATCCGTGGTGAGGCGTGTAAAAGCCCAGCCGGTTTCTGATAATGGACTCGGAATGTACAATTCAAAACAGGGAGGGCTCCATCCGCCAAGTTTCGTAAATTACGGGAGGTGGAACGTTATTTTGGGAGACCGATGACACTGGGCATTTTTGGGGTTCAGCCATTTTCCTATTAGTGGATCAAAACGGTAAGCATATGAATATCTCAATTGTAATTAATATCAACCTAAAATATCCCAAAGCTGGCTTGAATATATAACGCAACAAATAGAAGTATTTCTGTGCTAGATAGTGAACGGTGTTTAAATCTCACCATATATGCTGATAATGCGTAGTCACTGGAGGAAATAGGGATGGCATTTACAGGAAGGACACAGGCTAGAACAGGGGTGGGCAACTGCGGTCTTCTAGGGTCACCAACAGGTTTGAAGGATATCCCTGCTTCAGCACATGTGGCTCTATCATTGACAGCGACACTAATTGAGCAACCTGTGCTGAAGCAGGGATAGCCTTAAAGCCTGACCAGTTGCTGGCCATTGGGGACTGGAGTTGCCTGCCCTTGGGCTAACAAAGGCAGATCCAGTTCATAGTATATATTATAGCTAAGAAATCCCCACAGCTACATTCTGCCAGATCACAGTCTATGGCACAATTCTACCTGGAAAGCAATGTAACATTGCAGATATAATATCCAAGGCAGCCATGTAAAGAAGAAAAGTGTGATTGGCTTCCTACTTTGGAAAGGTACATCGTCACTGTAGGAGTACAAGGGTCACAACATATGTTTAATCCCTCTGCTTCATCTTACTGGAATAATTTTAAACATAAAACACGGGTTTTCCTGCAATTACTATGAAAACAGGTCTGTACGTAACATTATCAGCTTGCCTGTATGTTTCTTAACTAATAAAGATCTGCCACTTTTTGGGCTCTGCTCCCACCCCAGTTATTGGCACACACACGTTGAGACATCCCCCTGGTGATCCTTGTTTTTAAGCTTCAGAAGGGTACGGGGGAATAATCCGACTCGCCCGGCACTCCTCTTGCTGGGCTCACCTCTCAGCGTTGACCTCGTTCCCGTGGTCTCTGGTGTGGAAGACCATGGTGTACCTGCCGACCTCGGGAGAAGGTCGGACCACCTTCATTTTTTGCAAGGCAACCCTGGAGAGAGAAAGGAAAAGCCTGTAAGTCCTCAGCCAGACCGATCATGCATCTACCTTTCTGATGGTTAATGCAGCAGTCCAAGCTGCTGTTTATTTTTTCCCTTTAATATGTGCATCAATTTTGATGATTGATGATGTTTCAGTCCAACGATCAGACCATTGTAAAGATGTCTTTGTATTGACAAAGGTCTGATCGTGGGACCGAAATGTTGATCAGTTTAGCTCTATAAAAAATTATTCTTTTTTTTTTTTAAGCCGTTTGATCTTTTTCCCTTTTGGCACTAACGTTCTCTTTGAAGCTGCAGTTCAGTCTTTTTTTTTTTTTTTTTTTTTACTTCAATAGTTTCATGTGGGCAATCTCTAATTACCTAAAGAACTGTATAGCTGCCGGTCAATTCGTTCTCTGTCTATTGATCGGCAAAGTTTGGCGACATCTTTAAATATGGGGAATGTAAATAGTTGCTATAGGAACAAGCATGCTTGTTAAAATAGAATACAAGAAAATTGGTCTTTCAAAGTTGTTGTTTTTTAAACAGAAAATGCTAAAAGTATTTTTTCTTACTGCAGAACTGATTTATTAAAAAAAAACACACATGCAGGATATTGCTTGAACTGCAGCTTTAATTGGAGCGATGTGCACCTGTGGCAAGATACAGTACCTGCTGTTATTGTGAGGGCTTCTTTTTTCCCATCTATCGTTTCCCAATGTATACACGGGAATGCAGGTGACCGTTTAATTGATCACAGTTCGTTGGCATTTGTTTTTCTGCACAAAACTAATTCAATACAGTAGTGTAGAACACTTAGAAATAACCATGGAAATATTCTTACAGCAGCTAGATCAGGGGTGGGCACCTTAACGTCCTCAAGGGCCACCAACTTGTCAGATTTTGAGGATATCCATGATTGAGCCTCCTGTGCAGAAGCAGGGATATCCATAAAACCTGACCTGTTGGTGGCCCTTGAGGACTGGAGTTGCCCGTGCCTGAGCTACGTGCTCTATAGCAGCAGCTTGGACACGGTCTGAACCTCCCAACAATAATCAAGTTATTAGTAGAGTTCGGGATTTATTATTCATGGAAAAATTAACCAGTATGACCAACAATACTTCCAAAACGTTTCTGTGGATATGGAATCTTTGGATGGAGAAATCTCCTAATGAATCTCTAGTTTAGGAATGAGTCGAGTGTTATCAATCTTTACTTAGACTAGAGGAAAGGGAATAGCGGTCCGCGAGGTAAAGTTAGAACTATGAATAAGAAAGCAAAAATAAGCGCCATCGCCAAAACACATTTCTCAGAAGCCTATCCCAAAATGCCACATAATTAGAGCTATTCTAATGGTTTAATTAGGTATGTACTACCCTGAACGCCTGACCTGCGGCATTGGAGCGACCTGCTCTATGAGTGACGTTTCTTGGTGGTAAGGTGCATATCACTTAAAGGTCAGGCTTTTTTTCATGGGGGAATGCGATGGAACACAGTTTCTGTACCTTTTTTCATAGACCACGTGGTGAAAAAAAAAATTTTTTTTTATATGTTTTAGAAAACAATTAGAATGTAATAATGATTATTTACAAAAAATAATAACATAGATTCGAAATGATTTTGAAATGTGAACAAATGTGTATATTATTTTTTTCTAGAAAGAAAGAGCGCAGGTTAAAAGGTACCTGTCCTGTTTGTGGCACTCCAGGAACACAGAAAGTATGTCATTTTTCTTAAGGCTTATGTTCTTAATAGAGCCTATTTTCCCCCATAGCACAGATCTTTTATAGTAGAAGAAAATGGGTCTCCCACTAAATGTTAGTTATTTATGCATCTATGAAGCATGATTAATACATTGCTTTGGGAATTGGAGAACAATTGCAAAGTTAATTTACCATTTTCTACGAGTTACAAATCATTGATTTTCGGAGTCGAAGAGATCTTATCAGTAACAGGCAAGAACAAAAAAAGGCTATTTAAAGAAAATGCATAAAACTCCACTCATTTCAGAAACAAAAGATAGAACTCGGATCTATTAGGCTAAAAACATACCTATGGCGATATTAAAAAAGGGGGTTTAAAGAAATGGCTAACAGGCTTTTTATTCTCTTTTCAGTCACGGGGGCTGTTTCGTAAATCTCTCAGCACTAGTTACCGATAAATTTAAGGAAGGTCTCAGTTACCAGCAATATCCTGCCAACATCCCCTCGCCTTCACTGAATACACACGCAAGACAAAGCTCTTCAGTTTCCCAAACACGTCTCTTCGCGTTTGTCAAGATTAGAGGGTACAATGTTGTAATATAACTCTGTAGGCTTCGTCGCCTCTCCTTGCTCTTCTGTACATTATCATAATACTGCAAAGACAATCCCTTGTTATCCACATTAAAAACCTGCTTCATTCACTTACTCCTCTTCTTACACACTTCTCATCCGGATAACTCGTCTAATACGTCCCCTTTAATCTGCAACTCAGCCCCTAATAAAAGAAGTATATTGTACCTATACTATGATATTTTATATTGTTTTGTGCCCACTGAATGAGGGTTGCCAGGTGTCCAGTATTGAACTGGACTGTCCTGTATTTGGAGAGACAGTAAAAATGTAGAGGTAATACTGGACATGTATGTGTCCGGAATGACCTCTCTGGACATAGTGATCTGACCGGCTTCATTCACTTACCACTTATCATCTTGATAACTAGTCTAATACTATGGGATTAATCCCCTTTAATCTACAACTCAGTCCCTAATAAAATAAGTATTTTGTACCTATCCTATGATATTTTATATTGTTTTGTGCCCACTGTTCTGAGCCGGAACTTCACATGTAGAATACATTGGCCAATAGTTATTAAAATGGTAGAAAATGCGAGTGCATTCACTTCATTGGACTGTTGGACTGTACCATTGAACCAGCGATCCCGGGTTGTTCAGGGACTCCCCTCTGAATGGGAAAATCCTGACTTACCATTGGATAGGGTTGCCAGGTGTCTTCTCCAAAAATATTGGACACAATGGTAAAAGGTGCGACGCGCTTGAGACAGACAGAAACAGACACACACCTCTCACCACTCCATGCTGTTTCCTCCAGCCCCCTAGCAACAGCCCAGATCTCTTCCTGCTCGGGGAAATCTTACGGCCCCCTAAGCTGGTCAAATCACTATGTCCAAAGAGGTAATATCGGTATACATACATGTCCAGTATTACCTTTCATTTTTTACAGGACAGTGTGTCCAAATACAGGACAGTCCGGTTCCATACTGGACACCTGGCAACCCTACTTACCAATGAGAACCTTCTAGTTCAGGAAACACCCCTCTCTTCCCCCTCACCAACCTCCAATGCCGAGACACTTCCAGAAACTAGGGACAGGAAGCTGCAGCCAATCTGTAACGTGTCCTACAAAGTTACTGTTCCTGATTGGCTCACAAGCAGGAAGCAGAACTGGTGGCCATCTTGGAAGAGACAAAAGCCGCTGTCTTAAATAAAATTTCTCTGCCACCAATGAAATGTAGGAGGACAGCAGTACTGTAATACATGATTATCCCCCAATAAAGTGCAGGGGGGTACGAAGAGGACTTCTGCCTCAAATCCTGGTTTATTCTTATTACCACTCCAGACCAGACACACATCATCCTCAGGGTTGCCACCTTCTACTGAAGGCCATCCCGGAGAAAAATGGAAAACATTTTCTCTCTCACCTGCAGCGGCGTCTCCCGGCATCCTCCTGCATCTCCCCCTACAACTCCAATGAACATGGCTGCGCGGCATCAAATGACGCTGCATTGCCATGACAACGGGACGCAACGGGACGTCACTCAGCGTCAAGTTGCCATGGTAACGTGACGACACGTACTGTCCCGTTGTCATGGCAACGTGTGCCACGTGACGCTGCAACATCACGTGGCTTCCCGTTGTCACGGCAGCTGGTGCTGCAGTGGGCGATGCACGAGAATGCCAGAGACGACGGCGCCGCCACCCGGAGATTAAGAAGCTGAACCCGTAGCCCGGAGGTAAGTGCCCAAAACCCGTCGTGTCCTGGTCAAATCCGGAGTGGTGGCAAACCTGATCATCCTGGACATTAAAGACCTGGGTTGACAACATGTTTTGATTACTCATATCAGCTTTCCTAATATTTCATACCTGATCTTTCAAAGCAACAAGGCTCCCTACTCATATTTTTTTACCTTCCATTATTTATTTTTGACAGGATGGAAACTGGTGATACCTCTGAGCTGAAGCGTGCTATTTTCAACTACGTGAACCATCCGCTTTCTGTGAGACCACTGAAATTACCAGGCTTATATCTCACACACGGGAATACAAAACAGGGGGGGGGGGTCCCAAGAGGAAATCAGTGTGGTTCAGCTCTGGAAGACTCCACAGGTCCAATCGTGTAAAAGGGGATTCGTTAGCGGAACTGGCTGCTTTAAGGGCAGAGCTGCACAGATTTACTCCCAATTGGTATCAAAGCATGTCACAATTACAGTATAGTGCGTGGTGCAGCACAGAATTTTTACAGACACAGTTCCTGCCCCGCGGAGCTTACATTCGATGTTTTTGGTGCCTGGGTCACAGGGAGATAAAGTGATTTGCACAAGGTCAAAAGGAGCTGACACCGGGAATTGAACCAGGTTTCCCTGCTGAAAACTCACTGTCCTTGTTATCAGAGAGAGCGTCTTTACTCACTGAGCCGCTCTGATGTTAAAAGAGATCTTATAATTGCAGAGGTTATCAGCCTTTGTTACACATATAAAATAAAGAACACACACACACACACACACACACACACACACACACACACACACACACACACACACAAACACACACACACAGTAACTGGTCAGATGGCCCACAGCAGGCTGTAATGGCCCATCGGATTAACCTAGCGGGGGTCCCTGCGTTTGAATGGGACTCCCAGCCTGGGAGGATTCACACAGTGTGAGTTCCATTCACATGCAGGGACCCCGCTGTGTTAATCCGATGGGCCTTTAGTCTGGCCCCAGGAACCTCGCAGCGTGGGATGGGTTTTAGTGCAGAATTCTCAATGCAAGGGGTCTACACCCCGGCAGTCCCAGCTGTATATATATTATAACCGGCATGGTAAGAATACCGTAATATTTGTTACGCAGGCAAAAGAAGGTTCGGCAATTCTAACAAAGGAGAAAAATCCACCAAGCAAATAAACAAGTCAACGGCTCCTCAGCTTTCAGGTATTTGGCTACCTCCGTAACCCCTTCCCCTGTAACAGGGGTCTGCAATACATAACATACCTTTCTGGAGCAAGAGAGTTAAAAATAACAGTCCCACTTAGCAAAATATATATATATATATTAAAGATCTTATACTGTGCAGTATGTAGAACTGATAATACGTATGGCTACCAGCTGCTCGGTGAGCAAATCTATTTTTATTGCACCTGCTTTAGGAAAAGCAGCAGATGTCAGGGTTTGCTTCAATATTTTGAATATATATATATATATATATATATGATTTGCCTATACATTGAAAGTACTCAACCATGTAACACCTTCTGTAGCATTTTAATGTTTTAGTTAGGTGACCAACTCCAGTTCTCAAGGGCTACCAGCGGGTCAGGTTTTCTGGATATCCCTGCTTTAGCACAGGTGGCTCAGTCAAAGACTGAGCCACTGATTGAGCCACCTGTGCTGAAGCAGGGATATCCTGAAGACCTGACCTGTTGGTGGCCCTTGAGGTCTGGAGTTGGCCGCCCCTGAGTTACAGTACCCAGTATAACGGGGATAAGAATACACTAGGTTTAATGCCCGTGTAGCTACAGCTTACTGACCTCCCACCTGAGCCACCGCCAGCAACGCAAACACAGTAAATAGGACCTCCCCTAATCACCTAGGCAGGTTACTATTAGATTTGGGGGATCGCTAGGTTATACACGGACATATTCCTGCCCAACCCAACTGTAGATGGAAAATATTGAAGCAAACCCTGACATCTGCTGCTTTTCCTAAAGCAGGTGCAATAAAAATAGATTTGCTCACCGAGCAGCTGGTAGCCATACGTATTATCAGTTCTACATACTGCACAGTATAAGATCTTTAAAGCTATAGCTCCATCAGTGCTGCAGGGGAACAGCGAGGCAATGCAGAACTGAATGAGGTTATCTGCTTCACTTAATACATTTATTGCTGGCACAGTCCAGTACCGCTCCGAGTCCCAGCCTGCACATTGCCTTTTGCGTACTCCGCCCTTCTTATTGCAAGAGCTACAGAGATAAATAATCAATGACTTTGTCCAGTAATTACATGTCTCTATAGCAGGAGTGGCCAACTCCAGTCGTCAAGGGCCACCAACAGGTCAGGTTTTAAGGATATAAGTGCTTTAGCACAGATGGCTCAACCTTCGATTGAGCCACTGAAGCTGGGTTATCCTTAAAACCGGACCTGTTGGTGGCCCTTGAGGACTGGAGTTGGCCACTCCTGCTCTATATAATCCATTGGTACAAACACAAGTGAGTGTAAATGTACTGTTTATTCCTCTGTGCTGTACACTTTGCCGTCATACTGCACATCAGATAAGGGGTTGATCTCTATGACTAAAATACAATACTTACTGTAAGGTAATTATGCTCCTACGAGTCATTATCCAAGTCTATACAATGGTTAAGATACAGTTCATTTCACACGTATTCATGCAGTCAACTTGTGCTTTGAACCACTATTTAGCATGTAGCCAGGCTCCCCTCGGCCATTGTTGTTGTTGTGGGGTGGGAGATGCCGCAGTGCATGGGAACGCTCCGATATCAGAAGTTCCGCGTAGAGGGCGCCGCCATGTTGAAGGTTGGCGCAGGTGCAGGACCGGCGGGGCAGGAGGTTGCGCATGCGCGGGTCTAGTTGCCAAAGCTCCGCGGAACCCCGTGACGCGTGAGAACCAATCAGGCGGTAGGAAGGGAGTTAACTGGGTCGAAGGGCGCGCACGTTGGTCAGAGCTAGCGGGAGGAGGAAAGAGACGGAGCTCCGGTGTAGGGAGGCATTCCGCCCCTACCTAGGCCTTATACCCCAGGCCCAGTTAGACCCCGAGCCCCAGTAGAAGTGGAGCAGAGATAGGGGCTGGCCCTAGATAGGTTCCGGTTCCCGTACTGTGTTACGTGATCGCTAACAGAGACATTGCCTATCCAGCAGGAGGTCTGAGCTCAGACCCTGCTGCTTTGCTGCTGCGTGTCTGGGTGGGATCGCCCTGGACGCCTACGGCCGACATCACCTCGGCCCCACTGATCCTTTGTGGAGATCGTTGCAGGACCGGGTACTGGAGTGCCCCGCAGGTAAACCACAAGTGCACAAACTATAGCATCACTTATTCAGGACACCGTGGCAGCGCAGACACACATATAGGCCTAGTATCTCACTTGAGGGTGGGGGCGGGAATATATTGGACTGGGTAACTGGACACAGGGTGGGATCACCCGGTGAAGGAGGGAAGTGAGCGTCCTGCGAGACGCCTTAGATAGTGTTTCCTCCAAGGAGGGACACCTGTTGATGCGAGAGAACCACGCAACCCCGTTCATGCTAGTAAAGTCATTTGGTTGGTTATATTGCTGTGTGTGTGTTGATATACATAAGTGTCCTGCGAAGAACCACTCCCCGTCTGGCGGAGGCTGTCGCAGGTGGAGGCGCTGCACCAAGTATCAAGTAATAGCTAGTATTACGCGTGCCCCAGGCTCTCCGTGGCAGAGGGTTAGGCCCTGTGAGCCTACAGGTCATACAGCATACGGTAGCGGTCTGTGTTCACTAGGAAACAGGGCTACATTTGGAGGCGCTGCAGAGAGCTTAGACCTGGGGTGCCCCTCGAGTTAACACCTACCGCCACCATGGCCCTTCCCTCGTGTCAGAGAGTGCGTGACTGGGCGCGGCAAATGCAAACGCCCTACCATTAGAGACATTGCAAACGGCCCTACGACAACTACCTGGTTTTGCCAAAGCCCGTCTGGTAGATGTTCTCATAGACCAAGACGCTAAGTGGAACACCTTGCTAGTAGATTGCCGGCGAGATCTAGTAGTCCTCGAACCTGCAGTCCCTCAATACCTGCAGCTTCCCAACTCCCCGCCCGGCGGAAGCCCCTTTGTCTACCCACTCCGAGACCCCCCTGTGGAGGGACTGGGTGACGACTGCCCTACTCTCACCTCTGCGCACTACCCCGCTAGCAAAGTGGGCAGCTGTCAGTCGGGATTTAGTTATCCAGGTTCTAGCGTATCAGAAGAAGCGGGGTTGCGTAGTGACATGCTGCAGAAACTAAATGATAAGGTAGACCGGCTAACCACCCCACCCAGTTTACCTCCGTTAGTAGAAGCGCTCACCCTGGCCACGCATTCCCAGTACTACAGGAAATTGAAGGCCTTCTCTGGGACTCTGCCTGTACCCACGGGGGAAGATGGGATAGACCCCTGGAAGGAGCACACTCGGGGGGTGATGGAAGAATGGTCATGTACGGACGTCGTGAAACGTCAACGCCTCATGGAGTGCTTGAGACCCGCGGCGTCCACCCTGATCAGCATTCACCGAGAACAGTATCCCGACCTGACCTCTCGGATGATGATCGAGTTCTTAGTCGAGGCCTACAGCGCGACCAAGGATGATGGGGCCTTGTGGGCCAAATACTATGCCATCAACCAAAAAGATGGAGAAGACTAATCTGCCTACATCCACCGCGTGCAAATTTCATTAGGTCCCCTGCTACACCATAAGTACGTGACAGCCTCACAGATGGATGAATACCTCCGCAAACAATACCTACGGGGATCCAGTCCTAGTCACCCTATCGCGAACATGATCCGCGATAACCTCACTCGAGGGCCTCCCCCCTCGTTTATCAAACTATTACAGCAAGTCAAAGAGCACGAAACGCATCTAATGCTTCACTCCCCCCAGAAAGTTAAAGCAGCCAGCAGCCCCAAACCCAAAGGGGGTACTGAGAAGAAGGAAGATCCCCCGGATAAACCCGGCCCTGAGCGGCCGAAGTACGCCGGACGAACCTCGCCTCCGTATAATCGCCGCACCCCACCAAGGGATATGTCCTGCTACAAGTGCGGGAAGAAGGGGCATATCTCCTATGATTGCCGGATTGGGAGTCTCGACACCGGAGTCCGTCACCCAAGAAGTTCACGCCAAATGCCATGATATGCGGTGTTTACGCGGCCATCGGAGAAAACCCCGTCCCAAACCAAAGTGGCGAAGGGCCCGACGACGAGAGTAACCGCGTGGGACCGGTAACGCTGATCGGGTGCTAGTAGACGGTATCTACTCCTCCATTCTACTGGACACGGGATCTCAGGTGACCATCATATATCGAGGATTTTATGATCGACACCTCCAGAAGCGTCCCCTGAAGTCGGCAGGGCATATCAAAGTAAGAGGGCTAAGCAATGAAGACTACCCCATCAACGGCATAGTAACCATGGGCCTGGAAATACAACAGCTCAATACCGGAAAGTCTCATGAATGTGGTCGCTCTGGTGTGCCCAGAACCCAAAGACCCACCTAAGTACCCGATCATTCTAGGCACGAATGCGGACATTGTACAAGCCATCATCCGGGCCTATCTACAAGAAACCAATGAGTTGCCCATGTCCAGCCTACAACTGCAGCTTGTCCAGGCGAATCCGGATTCCCCTTCGACACCCTCGGAGGACTATGGACTGTTGTTCTGCGGCCGAGCGGGGCTGACCAGACTCTTACCAGGGGAGACACAGAGGGTGCCTGCCTGGTGCGCATACGCTGAACGGGTAGACGAGGAGCAGCTCTTTTCCCTAGAAAGCACGCCAGAAGAAGACGTCCGCCGAGGATACCGGCTGGTACCTGAATTCTGGGATTGGCCGACCGCCATTCCCCGTCGGATTTATGTGATGGTCCAGAATCTTTCACCATTTCCCATGGCCATCGACGCGGGACAGAGAATAGGGAGAATTTATCCCGTCAGCTCGGTAGATGAGGCAGTGCAAGTAAATGCTACCCGAGTGGAACGTCCCGGCTTGAACCTAGTCTTCGACTTCGGCTCGTCCGGATTTTCAGAAGCATGGAAGTAGAGGCTGCGAGTTCAGCTGGAAGAGAGACGAGGAGTATTCTCTACCGGAGAGATGGATGTGGGGTGCAGCCGCAGTGCCCAACACACTATTCGGATGAGTGATACAAAGCCATTCAGAGAACGTTCCCGCCGGCTCGCTCCTAGAGACGTAGATGATGTACGGACCATCCTTCAAGAGATGGAAGAAGCCGGAATCATCACGGAGTCACGAAGCCCTTACGCTTCACCAATAGTAGTAGTGAGAAAGAAGAATGGGACCGTGAGGTTATGTGTAGATTACCGGACACTGAACAATCGGACGGTCCCGGACCAGTATAATCTTCCCCGCATAGAGGAAATCCTGAACACCCTCCATGGAAGCAAATGGTTCAGTGTACTGGACCTCCGGTCTGGCTACTACCAGGTACCCATGAGCCCCGAGGACCAAGAGAAAATGGCGTTCATTTGTCCACTGGGATTCTACCAATTCACCCGCATGCCCCAAGGTATAAGTGGTGCCCCCGCCACCTTCTAGCGGCTAATGGAGAAGACTTTAGGCGACTTGAATCCCCGAGAGTGCCTAGTGTATTTGGACGACATCATAGTCTTCGGGCAAACCCTGGAGGAAAACGAGACCCGGCTCCTGAAAGTGCTGGACCGATTAGCTCAAGAAGGACTCAAGCTCTCCCTGGATAATTGCCGCTTCTGTAGGACGTCGGTGACTTACGTGGGGCACATAGTGTCCGCGGAGGGGATTGCCACTGATCCCGCCAAAATTGAAGCCGTCGTAAATTGGCCCCGACCTGACAATGTTGCAGTAATTCCTGGGATTCTGTGGGTACTACCGGCGGTTTGTGGAGGGATATTCCCGATGGCCAAAGCCCTTAACTGTCTTCTCAAAATATATCCTGAAGACACTGGCCGGAAGGCCACGCCTGCCCGACAGCTCTTCGGGGACAAATGGATGACAGAGTGCGAGCAAGCCTTTGTGGACCTGAAACAGAGTTTGACCGTGGCCCCCATGTTGGCCTATGCAGACCCCGAACAACCGTATACACTACATGTGGATGCTAGCCTAGGCGGATTAGGGGCGGTGTTACATCAAAAGTATCCAGAAGGGCTGCGACACGTAGCTTATATCAGCCGCAGCCTTACAATCAGTGAACAGAACTACCCAGTGCACAAGCTCGAGTTCTTGGCCCTTAAGTGGGCCATCGTAGACAAACTTCACGATTACCTTTACGGGGTGTCGTTCGAGGTGCGTACCTATATCATGACCTCAGCCAAACTCGACGCGGCCGGACACCGCTGGCTGGCCGCCCTCTTCAACTACAATTTCACCCTGAAATATAAACCAGGTATCTTGAACATTGGAGCTGACACCCTGTCAAGACGACCGGGGCTGGCCGCAACCCCCGATGACGACCAATGGGAAGAAATTCCGGGGCCCGGGATGAGGGCCCTGTGTTGTACTGCTGCCATAGTCAATGATCAAGTGGAGTTCTCGGACTTAAGGGTGGCCGACTCTCTAGGATGCGCATCCAACGCTATCCCGGAAGCATATCGGGACCCAAATGGTATGCACGTTACCCCTGACAGGATCATAGCCTGGAAAGATATGGTGCGCTACCAAGAACGAGATCCGGTAGCGGGAGCCATTCGCTATGCTATCCGGCAAAACCGCCCTGCCCTCCTCAGACATGCTCCTGGCGACGTGGGAGGTATACTGATGCGAGAAGCCGATAAATTCGAAATACGGGACAATTTGCTATACCGAGTTGTAGAGTACCATAACCACCCGAATAGGAGGCAACTAGTACTACCTAAAAGATTACAGTACTTGGTGCTGAGGGCACTACACGATGAACATGGTCATCTGAGGGTCGACAAGACCTTTGGATTGGTGAGGGATCGGTTCTTCTGGCTGAAATTGAGAGAAGGAGTAGAGCATCACTGTCGACGGTGTGCGGTGCATCCAGCGGAAGACTTGCCCACCAGGGCCGCCCCAATGGGCCACTTAAAAAGCACCGGGCCCATGGACTTAGTATGAATGGACTTCCTATGTATCGAACAAGATAGCCGAGGCATCGGCAATGTGCTGGTCATCACTGATCACTACACTAGATACGCCCAGGCCTTCCCGACGAAATACCAAAAAGCCATCACAGTTGCCAAGGTGCTCTGGGAATAGTACTTCATGCATTACTGACTTCCCCAATGACTACATTCCGATCAAGGTCGAGACTTTGAAAGCAAATTGATAAGAGAACTACTAAAAATCTTACACATCACTAAATCCCGAACTACCCCCTATCACCCAGAAGGGGATGCACTGCCGGAACGATTCAACCGCACGTTGCTGGACATGCTGGTCACGTTAACAGGAGTAGAAAAAGCTGAGTGGAGTCGCCATGTGGAAACATTAGTGCACGCTTACAATTGCACTCGACACGATTCCACTGGGTTTTCCCCATACTTTCTGATGTTTGGTCGAGAAGCCCGACTGCCTGTGGACATACGTTTGAGAGTCTCCACTAATGGGGTGCATAATACCACTCATTTCCGATATGTACAGAGACTACAAGAGAATCTGCAACGGGCCTACCTGCAGGCGGAGAAATCTACAGAAAAGCTGAACGCCGGAAACAAACTGCGTTATGATCACAAAGTCAAACACAGAGACATTAAACCGGGAGACGCCGTGCTTCTCCGTAATCTGGGAGTACCGGGGAAACATAAATTGGCTGACCGATGGAGAGAGGGAGTGTACGAGGTAGCATCACAGATCCCTGGTCTTCCGGTTTATCATATTAAGGACTCGGAAGGTCGGGTGAAGACATGGCACCGATATCATTTGCTCCCTATTCCACGAGTCGAAGAGGGAGATTTGGAGTGGCCTGCATCCTCATTGGATGGTGAGACGACACTGGGAGGGAACGATCCTGGGACCGGTAGCACAGTCCTTCAGGAAGATTCACAAGAGGGAACCTCTCAAAAGGGCCCTCAACAGAGAGCACCTCCCGGTGGAGCAACGGGTAAAGGGCTCGGGAGCACACGCCCCATGGGGTGGCTCCGGAAAATTCGTCATTGGACCCGCTGAGTTTATGCTTTGTACCGAGTAATGATCATATATGGACTGTAATCCCTGCAAGGGAAGAACTTGAGCCTCAAGACCATTCTCTCGAGGGAGTGACCGAGCAACAGTTAAGACGAAGCCAAAGGAATGGGCAACCTCCAATGAGGATGACATATGATCAGTTTGGGGCACCCCACTATGAGGCTCAGCAGTGGGCTCGCAATCGAGTAAAATCGGTGATCGTGATGTTTAGCGAAATGTACTATCTTATTTAGAATGGAGAGAATGTTGTATGTTATGCATTTTTCATTATATAAACGTTGTACCAGTTAGAAGGTATCATCCAAGTGGGGTCGTTGGAATCAACAGGGGGGAGGATGTAGCCAGGCTCCCCTCGGCCATTGTTGTTGTTGTGGGGTGGGAGATGCCGCAGTGCATGGGAAGTTCCGCGTAGAGGGCGCCGCCATGTTGAAGGTTGGCGCAGGACCGGCGGGGCAGGAGGTTGCGCATGCGCAGGCATAGTTGCCAAAGCCCGGCGGAACCCTGTGACGCGCGAGAACCAATCAGGCGGTAGGAAGGGAGTTAACTGGGTCGAAGGGCGCGGACGTTGGTCAGAGCTAGCGGGAGGAGGAAAAAGACGGAGCTCTGGTGTAGGGAGGCATTCCGCCCCTACATAGGCCTTATACCCCAGGCCCAGTTACACCCCGAGCCCCAGTAGAAGTGGAGCAGAGATAGGGGCTGGCCCTAGATAGGTTCTGGTTCCCTTACTATACGCACGGGCAGAAATCACAAAGAATTTCTAAGTCCCCGCGCATGCGCAATACGCACGGGCCAAAATGGAAATAATTTCTAAGTCCCCGCGCATGCGCAATACGCACGGGCCTGAATGGAAATAATTTCTAAGTCCCCGCGCATGCGCAATACGCACGGGCCAAAATGGAAATAATTTCTAAGTCCCCGCGCATGCGCAGAAGACATCATATGCGTCGCTAATGGTTTATGGCCTTAGAAGCTCTGCACACGATCGGCAAAACATTTAAACATGGCACAATAAAGGTACAATGCTAAGGATTCCACAGAGATTGTATTTCAGTAGCATTTGAGTAGTTTATTGAGTCAGTTTGGGCGCGAGCTCAGTGCGCATGCGCAAAAGCTGACAGCTATTGATTTTGCAATTACGGTACTGAAAGGGTATAAAAGGGTTCAGCCCTCTCTCCCCCAGTAAAATTTGTCCCTGAAGAAGCTCCTTTGCTGGAGGGAAACGCGCGTTGGAGGCGCAATGTTGTCAGTCTCCTACTTGGAGCTGTTTTAATGTAGTGTTTGCAGTCTCCTGGTTCTATTTGTGTAGACCTCAGAATCTGGTTATCTATCTCTACAGTCAGTGAGCCTGCCTTTCCTGCTCTCCATGACATGTGTTTTCACAGAGCTTATGCTGTGAACTCACTTATTTTATTGATGTGAGTGTCAGCCTTATCATGCTGTGAACTCACTATTATTACTACTGCATGTGTCAGCTCTACCACTTAAGTACTTGTACTTCAACATACTGACAATTCATCATTGAAGTGCCTAGTGGTATTAACTATAGCAGGATCGCTGGATATTCATTCATTTAATTGGTCGCTGACTTGTACATATATATATACTTACCATCTGGTCTCACAGTTGCTCCAGAGGGGTTTATACCCTGACTCACAGCATCCTGTGTCCTCTACATCCCACCAACATTAAGTTGTCAATTGGGACAGTATAATCATATATTTGATGACATGGATGCTTGGTAGTGTTGATTTAATTTATTTTTAAACTCACAGTACACAACTCTTTGGTAATATATGTTTTAAGTAAATCTATTAAAAGTTAACTTTTACACTTTGTTGGTGTGCAGTTTAGTGAATTCTTTTAGGGGGCACATTCATTTTGTGTTTCCCTTCCCCTTTTCAGTACACAGTTTGCACCCACAATTTGATTACCTCATTCACGTATTTAATTACTTCATTCAATTAGTATGGTCCTGTGATCACTCCCTAACTCCTTCGTGTTGTTTCTTAGGCCTTGGACATAGTAAGCACTTAGGTGCTGCTGCTCGCTCTCGCTTGCTGCCGCTCGCTCTACCAGGAGCTTTTTGCTGTCCTGGCAGAGGAGACAGCAAGCGTGCTTGGGAGGCGGGTATCACTGTGTGTGTGTCACTTGGTAGCCGTCAGTGTGTGTGTATGTGTCACTTTGAAGTGGTCTGTGTGTTTGTGTGTCACTGGGGAACGTGTGTGTGTGGTGTGTGTGTGTGTGTGTGTGTGTGTGTGTGTGTGTGTGTGTGTGTGTGTGTGTGTGTGTGTGTGTGTGTGTGTGTGTGTGTGTGTGTGTGTGTATATTATATAATATTTTAAAAATTAAGAAAAAAGACATGTGAGAATAAATTATTTATTAACATTGTGCAACTTTGATAAATATATTCGCGCACACGCACGCACACACATCACACACCACACAGACACATACACACTGGTACGCACACGCACGCACACACGCACGCACGCACGCACACACACATACACACACACACATATACATACACACACACATATATATATATATATATATAATCACACACAGACACCACCTTGCTGCCACCACTGCTCCGGGACACAACCCCTTCCTCGCCCCTCGCCCCCCCACAGGGCAGCGCAACACCCCTGCATCTCCCATGCGGGCAGCGCAACACCCCTGCATCTCCCATGCGGGCAGCGAGGCAGGCACAAGGACCGGGCAGCGAGGCAGGCACAAGGATCGGGCAGCAAGGCAGGCACAAGGATCGGGCAGCGAGGCAGGCACAAGGATCGGGCGGCGAGGCAGGCACAAGGATCGGGCGGCGAGGCAGGCACAAGGATCGGGCGGCGAGGCAAGCACAAGGATCGGGCGGCGAGGCAGGCACAAGGATCGGGCGGCGAGGCAGGCACAAGGATCGGGCGGCGAGGCAGGCACAAGGATCGGGCGGCGAGGCAGGCACAAGGATCGGGCGGCGAGGCAGGCACAAGGATCGGGCAGCAAGGCAGGCACAAGGATCGGGCAGCGAGGCAGGCATAAGGATCGGGCGGCGAGGCAGGCACAAGGATCGGGCAGCGAGGCAGGCACAAGGATCGGGCAGCGAGGCAGGCACAAGGATCGGGCAGCGAGGCAGGCACAAGGATCGGGCAGCGAGGCAGGCACAAGGATCGGGCGGCGAGGCAGGCACAAGGATCGGGCGGCGAGGCAGGCACAAGGATCGGGCGGCGAGGCAGGCACAAGGATCGGGCGGCGAGGCAGGCACAAGGATCGGGCGGCGAGGCAGGCACAAGGATCGGGCGGCGAGGCAGGCACAAGGATCGAGCGGCGAGGCAGGCACAAGGATCGGGCAGCGAGGCAGGCACAAGGATCGGGCAGCGAGGCAGGCACAAGGATCGGGCAGCGAGGCAGGCACAAGGATCGGGCGGCGAGGCAGGCACAAGGATCGGGCGGCGAGGCAGGCACAAGGATCGGGCGGCGAGGCAGGCACAAGGATCGGGCGGCGACGCAGGCACAAGGATCGGGCGGCGAGGCAGGCACAAGGATCGGGCGGCGAGGCAGGCACAAGGATCGGGCGGCGAGGCAGGCACAAGGATCGGGCGGCGAGGCAGGCACAAGGATCGGGCAGCGAGGCAGGCACAAGGATCGGGCGGCGAGGCAGGCACAAGGATCGGGCAGCGAGGCAGGCATAAGGATCGGGCGGCGAGGCAGGCACAAGGATCGGGCAGCGAGGCAGGCACAAGGATCGGGCAGCGAGGCAGGCACAAGGATCGAGCAGCGAGGCAGGCACAAGGATCGGGGCAGAAGGGGGACACATCACCCGCTCCCTCTCCCCGGCAGCGCAAGCCCCCTCCATCTCCCGCAGGCTGACAGCAGCAAGGATCGGGGCAGAAGGGGGCACATCACCGCACCGCACAGACCCCGTTCACATTTCCCTGCTCGTCCTTCCATTGGTTGCTGAGGCGTCACGTGAGCGTAGTCAGCGCGTGAATTTAAAACTTCACTGTCGGCTCTGTTCAAGCGCGCCTCAGCAAGCAAGGGAAAGCATGCGCGAGCCCCTACTAAAGCCGCTTTAATTGCGGCTGTAGGGGCTCAGTGGCAAGCAGCAGCAAGCGAGAGCAAGCGAGAGCAAGCAAGCAGTAAGCATGCCCTGGGCCTTAGACTGATCCATTAAAGCTGCAGTCCAAGCTGGCATTTTTTAGTTATTTTTTCCCCCTTTAATATGTGCATCAACACGATCCACACAATGACAAGTGATTAGCTAAGTTGCCGATCGATCCGTTCTCCAGTGATCGATTGGTGAAGATTCGGCTCGGGGGTTCACTAAATGGCTGCAGAGGAGTATTCTGCAGGGTGACTTTTGTAAGTGGTTGCTATAAACAAAAAAGGCTTGTTACATTATATTACATTAAAAATGTAATTCAGAGTTGTTTAAAAAAAAATGCTATAATTATTTTCTCATAGTACAGAACTGATTTATTTAAAAAAAAAAAAACTTACATATTGCTTCGTCTGCAGCTTTAAAAAGTAATCACAACTTTTACCAAAGGATGGCATAAATCAGGCCTGCACAACATGCGGCCCGTGACGGCCCCCCTTCAGCCCTCCCCACCCCCCTTCCCAAAGTAGGCTCGCGCGGCCGCATGCTGTGTAGAACGGCCCTATAGTAGGAGCGCGCTCCAGCAACCTGTGAATGCGCGCGCTTTCCCCTGATCCCCCTAACCCCCCTTCCCTGCTCCAGCACGGGGACGCGCTCCACCAACAAACATTAGTTTTAGTTGCCGCCGCCATCCACCACCTCCTCCTCCTCTTCTTCTGTTGCCGCCGCCGACGCCACCTCTGCTACCGCCGCCGCCGCCAACATCATCAGGTAGGCATGGGGGTGGGGGTCATTCATTCATTCATGCGGGGGGCTGCTGAAATTACTTGGGGGGGATGCTGACTTGGGGGGGCTGCTGACATGGGATGCCGACTTGGGGGGGGGATGCTGACTTGGGGGGGCTGCTGACATGGGGGGCTGCTGACATGGGGGGGCTGCTGACATGGGATGCTGACTCGGGGGGGGGATGCTGACTTGGGGGGGCTGCTAACATGGAATGGGCTGGGGGGGCGGCTGAAATTAAATGGGCTGGGGGGGCTGCTGAAATGAAATGGGCTGGGGGGGCTGCTGAAATGAAATGTTCTGGGGGGCTGCTGAAATTAAATGGGCTGGGGGGGCTGCTGAAATTAAATGGGCTGGGGTGGCTGCTGAAATGAAATGGGCTGGGTGGCTGCTGAAATGACTTGGGGGGGATGCTGTCTTGGGGGGGCTGCTGACATGGGATGCTGACATGAGGGGTGCTGCTGACATGGTGGGGGCTTCTGACATGAGGGGGGGCTGCTAAAATGGCCAGTGGGGGGCTGCTGAAATGACCAGTGGGGGGCTGCTGAAATGGGCTGTGGTAGCCTGCTGAAATGGGCTGTGGTGGCCTGCTGAAATGGGCTGTGGGAAGGCTGCTGACAAGGCCAGTGGGGGGCTGCTGAAATGGGCAGTGGGGGGCTGCTGAAATGGCCAGTGGGGGGCTGCTGAAATGGCCAGTGGGGGGCTGCTGAAATGGCCAGTGGGGGGCTGCTGAAATGGCCAGTGGGGGGCTGCTGAAATGGGCTGTGGGGGGCTGCAGAAATGGGCTGTGGGGGGCTGCAGAAATGGGCTGTGGGGGGCTGCAGAAATGGGCTGTGGGGGGCTGCTGAAATGGGCTGTGGGGGGCTGCTGAAATGGGCTGTGGGGGGCTGCTGAAATGGGCTGTGGGGGGCTGCTGAAATGGGCTGTGGGGGCTGTTTTACCAGTGTGGCCCGACTGTTTTCCTTGTGAGGTGCAGGAGGGGGAGAGTGATGTGAGGTGCATGGAGGGTGATTTGAGGTGCATGGGGGGAGTTTTGAGGTGCATGGGGGGAGTTTTGAGGTGCATGGGGGGTGATTTGAGGTGCACGGGGGGTGATTTGAGGTGCAAGGGGGAGAGTGATGGGAGGTGCAGGGGGAGAGTGATGGGAGGTGCAGGGGGGAGAGGGATGTGAGGTGCAGGGGGGAGAGGGATGTGAGGTGCGGGGGGGAGAGGGATGTGAGGTGCAGGGGGGGAGAGGGATGTGAGGTGCAGGGGGGGAGAGGGATGTGAGGTGCAGGGGGGGAGAAGATGTGAGGTGCAGTATTGTGTGATTGTGGAGGTGGAGTATTATGTGTGTGGGTGAGGAGGAGAGATGGGGGTATGAGAGATAGATGGAGAGTATCACAAAGGTTGATAGTCAGGGGTTCTGGGGGAGATATGAGGATGATGATGAAGGGTGCTGTGGGAGATATATGAGGATGATGATGATGAGAGGTGCTGGAGGAGAGATGATGATGATAATAATTTTACCCGTGCGACTCAATTTTTTTTTCCTTGGAGCAGTTCGGCCCTTCTCACTTAACGAGTTGTGCAGGCCTGGCATAAATGAATAAGTGACACTGTGTCTATTGATATGTTTACCCCCATTGCTGCAGTACAACATACGTTCCTATAAAACCAATTCCTCTCCCAGTGGGACGCAAAGCGCGTCACAATTACAGTATAGCACGCGCTACACAGCACATAGGATTGTTACAGACACCGTCCCTGGCCAGACATTTTGGTGCCTGAGGCACAGGGAGATAAAGTGACTTTCCAAGGTCCTATTGAGCTGACACCGGGAATGGACCAGGTTCCCCTGCATCAAACTTGGTGTCCTTGTTCACAGAGCCCGTGCCTTTACTCGCTGAGCCGCTCCTCCCAATATAGTGATTGGATTCCCCGGGGAGATACAAGTCTGGCTTCTTTGTGAAAGTCACTCAGAACACACAATGCTAAAGCTTGCTGGGAATATGCAGGAGACACTCTCACATCTGCCGTTTCTAGTTATAGCTTCCAGTTCTGTGCTGGAGAAGTCGGAGTTACTCATTAGCCCCCGTATTCTGAATGCCAGTATCTTGACACTGAAAGCCAGATGAGCAATAATGAGTTACTAATCCCTTCGTTATCACCTGGTCCATGCGATGTGATTACCGCCCAATAAATTCACACCTACCCATCACACGGAGGAGGTCTGGCATCTAACTGGCGCCTCGCTTATGGAGGGATAAAAATGTAAATGAGAACATCTGTTACATGAATAATGTTCCCCGTATGCTGGTTTTTATCCAGGTATATGGAATGTGATGGTTGGATATATAATGTACAGCCGGTCCTCGCTTATCCGACAGAATGCGTCCCGCAAACCGCCGTCGGATTGCGGGTCCCATGATGTTTACAGAGTCAGCGCCTTAAGGCCTCGGATATAGTACAGGCGCGAGCACGACAGAGCACATGACGTCATGCGCCTGTACTATAAGCGACACGTGGCCTGTAAAAGTGGGTGGGTTTATTTTGTATATGTACTGGGGGTGGGGGTATTTTGTATATGTATTGGGGGTGGGTGTATTTTATATATGTAATAGGGGGTGTGTGTATTTTGTATATGTATTGGTGGGGGTGTTTAGTATATGTATTGGGGATGGGGGTATTTTGTATATGTATTGGGGGTGGGTGTATTTTATTTATGTATTAGGGGGGGTGTGTATTTTGTATATGTATTGATTGGGATATTTTGTATATGTATTGGGGGTGGGGGTATTTTGTATATGTATTGGGGGTGGGGGTATTTTGTATATGTATTGGGGATGGGGGTATTTTGTATATGTATTGGTGTATTTTGTATATGTATTGGGATTGTATTTTGTTTATGTATTGGTGGTGAGTGGGTGTATTTTGTTTATGTATTGGGGGTGGGTGGGTGTATTTTGTTTATGTATTGGGGGTGGGTGGCTGTATTATGTTCATGTATTGGGGGTGGGTGGGTGAATTTTGTATATGTATTGGGGGTGGGTGGGTGTGTATTTTGTGTATGTATTGGGGGTGGGTTTTTTTGGTATGTATTTTGTGGTGGGGGGGATTAAGCAAGAGGGGGTAATTGATGGAAGGTGGGGGGGGGGAGTGAGGAAAAGAGGAAGTAAAAGTGAAACGCAGGGGAGAGAAATACATGCAAGGTGAGTGGGGAGAGAAATACATGGGAAGAGGGGAGGCGGAAATAGAGGGGGCTTGTGACGTGTGGAATGGGGGGCTCGCAATAACACCGATGGAGGTGAGGCCCGGTCATACTGTAACTCTAGTCCTGGGCCCCGGGAACTCTGTTATGCGGAGATATAACCTACTATGCTAGTTACTACTTATACTGTAGCTCACCTAACTCAGACTCCATGCAGCAATCAAATAGAGAAACTGACATGGAAATAATGCCTCTCTTTCTTGGACTCAGCTTGGACTGCTGCTTTAATAGTGTGCATATATGATGTTCATATTATAAGTGTATATATTAAGTGTAGTATAAGAGTTATGCAGGAAATTGGAAGGGGAATACTCCTATATTATTTACTCAACAATTGACAACAACTTGTCTCCCCAGGGCGGAAACCTGAGGGGGTTCCCCAGGAGCTGCTCCCCTCTGCACAGGACCAGCGTGATGGGGGTTAATATCTGCGTTTGCTTACTGCTATGTGTTTGGTCAGCCCCAACCTCTGGAATGTTAATGACCCAGGAGGACAAAGGACTCAAACCACAGCTGCATTCAATCTGAACCCCTTCAGTCTACATCTGCGTCGCCCGGAAGGCGGACACCTGAAGGGGTTCTCCAAGACCTGCTCCCCTCTACACAGAACCAGCGTGCTAAGTGATAATATCTGGAATAGGGGGAACACGCTTTTAACTGGTTTCATTCCTATCAGATAGATTCCCAATATGTGTCTCTCGGGCTCTACCGCCAACCCCTTGGATATCACCTGTGGTGTCCCACAAGGCTCTGTTTGGGGGCCCTACACATTTTAGTCTTCGTTAAATATTATATGCACACCGCCCTAGCGTCTCTGACCTTGAACATGTACTTCAATCTGATTTTTCAAGACTGCAACACTGGATTTCCCAAAACAAGTTATTTTTAAACACTGACAAAACTGTAACTATGGTATTTGGAACAATGGCTAAATTTCTAAAGCTTCCAATGACAAAGCTTCAGATCAGAACCAATTTGAAACACCATTGAAGCCCTTGTCACTAGTTTTAAATATCTGGGAATATGGTTTGACTCCCATTTAACTTTTGGGTTGCAGATTGATATCCTGACATCCAAAACCTATGCCAAACAACGTGTTCTTTATAGGAACAAATTTTCCCTAACCCCGCTGGTCAGAAAGTGCATCACACAGTAGATGCTAATGCCAATCATAGACTATGGGGACATATTATATTGTACCTGACCATAAACCCCTTTTTGAGCCCTGCCCTCTCTCTCTCTAGCAGTGCACCAATTGTATCTTGTGACTGCCTGGTCACATGATCTTCCCCACAGAACTTTGCATCTTTGGTTCTCTCCTGCTGCACTGACAGCCATTTAGTGAACCCCCGAGCCGAATCTTCCCCGAACATTGGAAACTTAGATAATTACTTACCATTGTGTGGATTGTATTGATGCACATATTAAAGGGGAAAATAGAATGTAAAAAACATGGCAGCTTGGATTGCTGCTGTAACATCTGCTACATGTGTAAGACTTCAGAAAGTAGGTGTCGGCCACTAGTTTTTTCCAGCAGGCTCTTAAGAATTAGAGCATTATTTGCAAAGATACATATATATCACATACACATACATTAAAAAGCATATATGAATTCACACACTACACATAATATGTCTGTCTTTCACATATATTATCAGTATCCTCAGCAGGAAATTGTTCTTCTGCAGAAGTTCAGTGTTTATAAATGATTGTGCTGCTTGAGGGACCTATTATTTCAACACACTCCGCATAGTCTTGTGCGCACTCGGAAATTCACAAACCCGCTCAGCTGGCTCCCTTACCTTTGCCGCAGGTCATCGTCCTCTCCTCCCCAGCCCCAGTAGTTGTTCGAGTACCCGTTCACCTTGGCAAACTGGCCTTGGGTCATTGCAGTTACGCCCCCAAAATAACCTTTATACCGCAACCTAGAGGAAGAGAGAACATGCGTTAGAGAGCAGGGGGAAAACAAAATGATAAGCAGACATTTGCAACCTGGCCGACACGTAATACACCAAAGTCATAGCACCATTCCACCATAATTGCTGCTATTTAAAGGTGCATTCCAAGTTAAAATCCGCACCCCACCCCCCTTTCTTTTTTCAGCTCCAGAGAAGCTCTGCTTCCAAAACGTGTAAAAAAAGAAATAGGGGAGGGTGATTTTTTTTGAAGGGGAACAGCTTGTTTAAAGAAGCATTTTAACTGTGGCAATCCCTCTGAAGGTCAACACAATGCCAAGTAAAACAATGACTTCTAAACTTCTCAAGTTTCTGCTACTGTACTTCTCATGATGTGATCTACAGTATGGAGACTTTAGTGATGGTTCCCAGAAGGCTTCTATGGATACGTGTGGAGTATGGCAAACTGGAGCACTGCTCAAGAAAAAGGTGCAAATGGCGAGGTTTTCGCCCAGCGTCACTTCGTGTCACATGAGCAAAGTGCATGGCACTTCAGTCTGCACTTTTTACTACAGTCTGCACTTCAGGAAGTGTTTATAGGAGAAGTTAGTGGAGGAGACAGTCAGCACAATGTTATAGCGAGATATGTCAGAAGTTGCGCCTGTGACTGGTGACTCCGCTGCAGACTCCTCTTACATTTTAGATATTAGAACTCTGCTGCAGGATGCTTACCGCGTTCTAGGTATGTTTTACATCAGGGAACCAAGCTATAGGGGACATTATATTCCACTGAGGAAGATCATGTAACATAGGCCTCATAATCTAATCTTAAAACTGATATGGCCAATATTTTCCTGCCAAATTGGGACGGATTAATGGGAAGGATAACATTTTACCCATCTCCTAATCTTTTCAATTCACGATCCATGAACACAAGGAAATTAGGGATTCCCAAGGTCTTATTCCAATGTGGCCACTGTAAAATGTAAGACAATTGCTTTGCCTAATAGTGAGCTAATCAAGGTGAAAATGTATCTCCATACTAGCTTGATCACAGGGCAAGACCATGTATACAAGAGGGAGCCATTTTGGCCACATACTCAAAAGCACAGAGGGGACAATTTGGAGTCAATTGCATATAATTTAACTGGAGTTAGGTACCATCGAAATAGTAGTTTGTAGGCGTTTTCTTTCATAGCTGTACAGATAGTAGCAGCAGTCTACCATATCCCCTACCACTCTTCTATTTCTAGAGCTTCACCGAGTTCCTCTTCCTATCTTAATATGTAGGCACATTTATGAATGGGTTCGATAGTTAACAGCATCTGATATATCTGGGAGATCAGGTCTCTTTTCAGATATTGTGATCTATATACACTGGCGACACACTTTATTCGAGCTCGGCTAGTCCCACGAATTCGGGTATACCCGGGTGTATTTAGGTTTGTGACTGTTTTCTGCCCGAGTGCATTGAGGTATTTTCCAGGCAGGGATTGAAGCATTTTATTCCCGCTGGCTGCAATACTGCACAGTATATATATATATACTGCATTACAATTCATGAATTTATGCCATCTGGTAGACACGCGAAGCATTGCAGCCTATTAAATCCTAATCATTATCATTTAACAGATCAGCCGCCCGTCAGCCAGGCATGAACCCAGGCTGGGAAGGCAAACGCAACGGGGCTTGTCAGAGGTGAGGAGCGGCGCATTCCAGGTATCTGCCAGGTACATACTGGGTATTTGCTCGAATAAAGTGTGTTGGTGCAGTAGTAGTTCAAAATAGGTAGATGTGGCAGAAGATCTCCCTGTGTGAATAGTCATGAGAAAGTATTTGACTTGTAAGCATCTGAAGAATTCAGAGGGCGGCAGATCCAGTCCCCCCTTTAGTTCTGCAAAGTTTTGGCATTAGTCCCAGATAGCAGGTCTTCGGCCCTAGTGTTCCCCATCTTGGGCCAGGTTGAGAAGGTACTCCTGGAGAGTCCCGGGGCAAAGTGTGGGTCATGTCTGAGTTTTTAGACAAGAGTTTATATTTGAGTGTAAGTCTATGCTATAAAGATAGAGTATTTGATAGTCAGGAATTCCCAAGAGATTTCGGGTCTATTACTATGAGAGAGCCACAGGAGAGAGTTCCCGGTGGCCAGAGAGCACAAGGAGCCCTCTATATCGACCCATCTGGTGTTAGTCTTTGCGTTCCAGAGGATAATCTGCCCAAGTCTGGCTGCCTGAAAGTATTTGAGGAGGTTGGGAATGGCCAGGCATCCCAGTCTCGAGGGTCTCTGCAGAACTGTGTTCTTAATCTTTGGGCGTCTGCCACCACAAATGAAGCAAGAGGTGCCAGTCTGTAGTTTGTTGAGGTCCGCACATTTAATGGGGATCGGAAAGGGCTCCGAACAGACACTGTATTCTGGACAGGAGGTTAATCTTGAAGGAAATAATTCTTCCCATCCATGATATGCAGTATTTATTCCAGGAGTCTAAATCTTTTTTTGAACCATTACTTTTTTTAATGTCTGGTTTCACCTTATTAAACAAACATGGGTTATTTTTTTCAATATAAATAAAGCCTGAGATTAATTGAGCTGTCATTCAAGGCAATTATTTGGCTGCTATTACATTGTTTTAGTGGATCGTTCCCACTTTTGATTTATCTGATGTTCTTGGAGACCTGTAAGTGTAAATTGTTTATACAATGGCCAACAGGCACATTCTCATAAACCACATTGCGTGTCAAGAAGCTGCTTTTTTAAATAATTTTTTTGCCCAACTCTCAGTGAAATCAGCTATCTTAAAAAGATACTTACTCTTAAACAGTTTTATCTATTTACAACCCGTCCAAAATAAATATGTTTTGCTTTTCAGGGTCCTCTGAATTCTGCTCAGCCATCTCAACACTAGAGCTGTTTAGCTGACATGGCCGAGCTATTCAATTTATCATGTGTATTAATTTGAATCATGCTCATAGGCGTGCTGATAAGCCACGCTACGCGTCACAAACTGACGTGCGCTAAGACTGCTTACCAATGCACACGTGCAGTGTATTGAAAACGCGTCTCCGAGACTTGAAAATCTCCGTTAATCGCGCTGCTACTATGACGAATGGACGATATTTTTGCATCACATTAGCTTTGATGATACCCGTTCATAATAACGTCCATTCCCAATTTCAGTAACTCGTGTTTACCGCAAAAAAGCTCCGTACGTCTGTGGATCTCCCCCATGGAAAGAGAAGGTAGAGAGAGTGATGGATGGAAACGTTCCTATTAACAGGCCCTTAAGGCATTGAACGGGGAATGACATTTTCCAAAAAAAATGAATACCGTAAAATATTTGTTATTAGCATCGTTATAATTGCTTAGGAAAGCAAGTTGAGTGTTAAATTATTTTTAAAGGGTTTTTCTGTATGGCCGCCTACATGGGATTGCAATGTTAAAAAAAAAAAAACAACCTAACTCGTGAGATATCAATGAAGTCCTGGGTCTCCGAGTCCCCCTTTTCCATACAAACGCAGGCCTGCAGAGAACCAGAACGCGCGATCCTTCGCAAAAAACAGCGACTGGACCCAACCAAACCTCCTCATCATTATCACTCGCCTGTGAGCGGTATAATAAAAGGCTTCTATATGGAATTTATCAGGAGTATTCTTTTCATTGTCAGGTGACCATGTGGAAGCTCAAGGTGCAGGTATGAAACGTATAAAATGATCGAACTTTAGCATGCATCATCTATGTCATAAATGGCGGCAATAATAAAAATAAAAAAAATACATCCATATACTTTGGGGGTTTCTTTTCAGTATTTTTTTTATTATTTTACTTAAATAAATTAACATCTTACTTACATGTACAATTTTTGATAAAAGGAACAATATTTATACATCTTAGTAAAAACAATTATCTTCATAACAATTTTTCTTTACTAATTTCTGTATGTTGCATATCAATTTAATTTTTTATATATAAATCTCTTTGGATTCTTTTCATTTCAAATTATTCTTATTTTTTTATCATAGAAAAGATAAAGAAAAAGGACAGATAAAGATGGGGGCCAGCGAGGAAAGGAGTGGGAAGGGGAGGGAGTGGGAAGGGAGGGAATGGGAAGGGAGGGAATGGGAAGGGAGAGAGTGGGAAGGGGAGGGAGTGGGAAGGGAGGGAATGGGAAGGGAGGGAGGGAGTGGGAAGGGAGGGAATGGGAAGGGAGGGAGTGGGAAGGGAGGGAGTGGGAAGGGAGGGAGTGGGAAGGGAGGGAGTGGGAAGGGAGGGAGTGGGAAGGGAGGGAACGGGAAGGGAGGGAGTGGGAAGGGGAGGGAGGGAATGGGAAGGGAGGGAGTGGGAAGGGAGGGAATGGGAAGGGAGGGAGTGGGAAGGGAGGGAGTGGGAAGGGAGGGAGTGGGAAGGGAGGGAATAGGAAGGGAGGGAGTGGGAAGGGAGGAAATGGGAAGGGAGGGAGTGGGAAGGGAGGGAGTGGGAAGGGAGGGAGAGGGAAGGGAGGGAATGGGAAGGGAGGGAGTGGGAAGGGGAGGGAGGGAATGGGGAGGGAGGGAATGGGAAGGGAGGGAGTGGGAAGGGGAGGGAGGGAATGGGGAGGGAGGGAATGGGAAGGGAGGGAGTGGGAAGGGGAGGGAGTGGGAAGGGAGGGAGTGGGAAGGGATGGAATGGGAAGGGAGGGAGTGGGAAGGGAGGGAGTGGAAGGGAGGGAGTGGGAAGGGAGGAAGTGGGAAGGGAGGGAGTGGGAAGGGGAGGGAATGGGATGGGAGGGAGTGGGAAGGGAGGGAGTGGGAAGGGAGGGAGGGAATGGGAAGGGAGGGAATGGGAAGGGAGTGGGAAGGGAGGGAGTGGGAAGAGAGGGAGTGGGAAGGGAGGGAGGGAGTGGGAAGGGAGGGAGTGGGAAGGGAGGGAGTGGGAAGGGAGGGAGTGGGAAGGGAGGGAGTGGGAAGGGGAGGGAGTGGGAAGGGGAGGGAGTGGGAAGGGAGGGAATGCTTAAGGGCTAAAAAGGTGAAAGAGACAAGGGATAACAATCAACCTTGATCAGGATTCTACCTAAAAACCGGAGGCCACAGTTCCCATACCTTATAGAATTGATCTAAATTTTGATTCAGTTGAGCTGAAAGCTTTTCCATTCATTTAACTTCATTGACTCTTTTAATTATTGTATGTCTCGATGGTACATTTATATTCTTCCACGCCGCTGCTATAGAGCAACAGGCTGCTGTAAGAACAATAGAGATTATTTTTCTCGTCGTATTAGATACCTATTCAACAGGCTTTGCTAAGAAATACGTTAGTGCGTCTAGAGGGATTCTCGTATCTGTAATTTCCTGTAACATATTCTGGATCATTGTCCAAAACTTTTGTGGACATGACCACCATATATGTTCCATATCTCCTCTCAGGCCACATCCTCTCCAGCATAAATCTGATGTGCCTGGTGAGATCTGGCTCAGCCCACTCGGGATTAGGTACCAGTGAAATACAATGTTGTACATATTTTCCTTCGTTATCGTGCAAATTGAAGTTTTAGCTGCCGATTCCCAGATATCCTCCCAGGTTTCCCTATCTATTTCTACATTGAGATCTTCAGCCCATTTTAACATATAGTTATGATTCTGAGGAGTTGTTGCTAGAATTAATTCCTCATATATTCTTGAGATCAACCCAGTCTGATACACACCTTTTTTTTTTTACAAAGTCTTTCAAATTTTGTTAAATCAGGAAATTTCTCTTTCTGTGATAATTTCAACAAATAATGCCTAATTTGAAGAAAACTAAAAATTGGAATACTGTATCATGTGTTTGGTATTTTATTTGTATCTCCTTAAATGTCATTAGTTTCCCTTCTACTACCAAGTCATTTACCATTGTAATATTTAGCTCTCTGAATTGTTTGAATGTATTTTGTGCGCATCCTGGTTTAAACTCAGGATTATTAAATGTATGCGTTAACGATGGAGTTGAAATTAGTGAATATTTTTTTTTTGTTTTTAGACCAAGTTTCCCATGTACATCTCATTGATCCTAATTTAAACTTCTCCACGTCTTTCCTCTTTGAACCCAGTCCATAGGACTGACGTCAGTGAAAGTGGACCCACATAAATGGACTCAAGCCCCAGCCAGCACGTAGTTGCTGGGTCGTTGTTCCACATAACCACTTGTTTCAATTGGGCCGCCTGATAGTATTTGATGATGTCTGGGACCCCCATGCCCCGCCTCCTCTGTGAGCTAACATTACCGACCTTGCCACTCTTGGTCTTTTTTCTTTCCAAATAGAATTTTTCAATTTATTTTGGATATTTTTAAGTTCAATTAATGGGACCTTTATTGGGATTATCTGAAAAAAAATACACTTTGGAAAGTAAGAAAGACTCTTACCATGTATATCAATAAAGGATTTACTGTGAAGTCTTCGCCATAGAGCACATTCTGGAAGAGACCTTACAGCCCATTCAAGTCAAGAGCTGTAAAGAGTCTTCCAACGCTGCAAGCGTTCTTATGGCAAAACACGGCTTAGTAAATATGGGCCTTTATCCGTCACTGTCACATGTAAGTAATGTTGAGGTCATATTACATGTGGGTGCAAGGAGCACCCGTAGTGATGGCCAAAAGTAAGGGGCTTCGCTTCTGCAGTTTGATGACCCTAATTCCAATTAATTGAAAGTTATTTCACAGATAAGATTATAAAAATATGATAAAGAACATTTGAGTACATTCACATCTCAAAGGTCCCAAAAAGGGCCCTACCCCATAATCACACAGCATATAACGCTTCCACTGCAGCCAGGGATTCTGGGTAATGACATTAAACCAAGCACTCATAGGCCCAGATCCTCAAAAGTTCAGCTAAATTGCTTCAGGCCGAAGCCATGCTAGGCTCGCGTCGTCGCGCGCGCCTGCAGCAGAGGCAATTTGTGGCCTAGGGGGAGATGCGATGGGGAGGCGTGGCGGAGGCATAGCCGTGACATCACGGAGCTGTTCACCATCATTGGCTGAGCCGCTCACGTGACCCGGCAGTCGCGCAACAAAATCAAATTAATAGCAAATCGGCCGCGTCGTTGCGCGTGCTGTATGGACGTCCTCAGAGGCGCGGCCATTTGTTAGCGCCGCTCTAAGCATGGACGCGGCCTAATGTAGCAATCCCTCCTAACAAACTTCTTATTTTAATTTTTTATTTTAACCTGATTGAAACTAGTGGGTCTTCCATGGATGAACATGATAGATGTTCGGAGGTTGGAGCACTGCAAAGAAGGCTGGACTGGAGGCGGGTAAAAAATAAAGCTATTTAATAGGCATAAAGCCAAAAGCACATGAACAGGTAAGTCCTCTGACGCGTTTATGGATGAACCTAGCTATTTTTAGCTACGGGGCCACCCTCGGTTCCTGAGACCATGCGTGCCACCGGTTAAGTTACCGATATGAATCCCTGGTTTTTAGTGGTGGACCCTTAATTTTGGTTTGGGGAAACCCAGTTCAATAGCTAGTAACAGCTTTTAAGACATAATTGGTGGTCTGTGCTGGAATTCACCACCCTTGTAAATCTTAAATATGCACACAGACAACAGTACACAAGAAAGAATGTGTGTTATTACAGGTGACCATGCAGTCTCAGGAATGCCCACTAAACTCTTCTACCTACCTGTATCCTGTTACGTTCCTGCCCACCACCAAATGCTTGGGTTCACTGTCACAGAGGTACAGGTTGAAGTCATTCTCAGGCACGAGGTCCACATCATGGAGTATAAAACAGTCCCACTGCTCTTCCTTTAGTGCCTCCAAGTATCCTACGTTCAGCAACTTGGCTCGGTTAAATTTCAAGTTGCCAGCCTGTAATAAGACCAAATGTCAATGTCTGAAGTTCAAATGCAAGTTCAACTCTCCCATTAGGCCTCGGACATGGTGACATTCACAGCGCTGACGCTCATGCTCTCCTGCTCAAGCAGGAGCTTTTTTGTGTCCCTGCATGAGTGTCAGCGTGCACGCTTATGATCCGGGTGGGAGCCGGGCGGGAGACGGGGCTAGCGCGCCACGTCACGGCGCCGACGTCACGGACCGCCATTGGCTTTTGGCGGTCACGTGACCGGCCCTGCGCTTCCCTCAGCGGGAAAAATTAAATTGAGCCGTCGGCTGCATTTCCACACGCCTCCGCACGCCTGCGGAAGCGCCATCTGAAGCCGCGCTCAATGGGGATGATGTTTCCCCTCAGCGCGGGTCAGCACGGTCTTTTTGACCATGGCCCTAGCCTTAATAATTGATGCTTGGACATGAGAGCAATCGCTAGCTGGATATAGGGTTGGGCGATATAAACATTTTTCACCACGATAACGATATTAATACATTTATCGCAATAATGATATATATATATATATATATTAATATCGCTGTAAATTTGTTAAAGTCTGAAAATGTTCTAGCAAATCTAAATAAAATGTGTTCTCAAAATAAATGCATTTTCTTTAGATTTACTAGAACAAAAAGGGTCTACATGGCTCCCATCACCCTAAAATCCCCCTCATCCCATAACTCTCACCCTGAAATACTACCTCCATTTAAAAAGACATTAATTTATAAAATGTTAAAAATATATTAAACCGTTTTTGACAATTAAGAATTGTCGGACAATCTGTTTAATTATTTTTTTTAAACATTTTCAGAAAGGGTGAGAGTGATGGTATGAGGAGGATGTTAGGGTGATGGAAGCAGTGTAGGTGAGAAATGGTGAAGTGCAGGCATGACAGGGGGGATTAAGGGTCCCAGGGGGGAGGTTAGGGAAGGGGGTGTGTGTCCCAGAGGGAGGGTGGGGGGGATGGAGGGCTTAACAAAAAGAAAGTGAGGAGAGGAGTTCCTACCGTTCCCTGCTGCAGCCCACTGCTCTCTCTCCCCATGCTGCTCGAAGCTCCTCCCCCTCCCTCTGAGTCAGCATTCAGAAGCAGGAAGGGTTTGGGGCTCGGGGAGAGAGATGCAGAGATACAGCACAGCAGCAGCTTCAGAGATGCACCTCTGACAACCGGCATCCCGTAATATCGCGATAACAGGTAATCTCTCATATGGGCGCTCCGGGAGATTATGTTATCACGATATTACTAAATGCCGCTATATCGCCCAATCCTAGCTGGATACAGAGACATTATCAGAATTTCTGTGACAACAATCTGACCATTTTGAAGAAATGTAGGGTCTTCGAGTTTAGAAGAATGGAGAATTCTGATTAGAGTTGCCAACTCTCAAAAAGGGAAGTACTCATGACAACAGATAACGTCCGATGCTTAAAAAATAATTTTAAAAAAGCATCTGTCTGGGGCTGAAACAGTGACAACTTTTTTCCAGTCACCAGTTCACACCATCCTGTCAGGTGACCTCCCTTCCTCTTTCTCTTTCTCCATCACCTCCCTCTCATTCCTCCCTCTGTGCATCTCCAATCTACACCAACCTCATTGCTCGATTAAGTCAAAAGCATAGAAAGGAAATACATATTTTGCTGTGCCAATGCGTTTGAGATGGGGCATTCCTGCTAAATGCAGTCTGATAAACAGTCTGAGCTCCCCCCCCCAACCTGATTCATAACGTGACTAGCTTCTCTATGAGTTGTAGAAGTCTTAATTTAGCGGTGCCGTACATTCAATATAATCTCAACGTGACAGGATTACATAGAGCTGGTCCTTGGTCTAAACAAATTCTGCCTTCATCACCCCCCCCCCCCCTCCCTCATAACGTAAAACGCCTGCAAGGTATATTTGAGAAGCTGATCTGTGCCATAGGCTACGGCCCCAGTCACTGTGTGCACGTGCGCGTCGGAGCGCGTGCACTAGTTTAAGCCGTGATCTGTGGTCCTAGGGTCGCGATGGGATGCGCGTCCAGAAGATTATTGGCAAGGGCGTGGCCATGACGTCACGCAGCTGGTTCACCCTCATTGGCTGAACCGCCGCTGTGATGTAGCCAGCGCTCGACCACCGCGCCAAAAGACAAATTTCTTGTCTTTTGGCAAAGGTAGTCGCGCATCGCCCTTTCTGCAGACGCACGCAGGCAGTGACTGGGGACAGCCCCATAGAGGGCCGTAGCGCGTGCAGCCGCAAGCAGTGGGGACGAGGCCCAACACAGATATTGGTGCTCTTGCAGAATCGGGCCTGCTGCTGTTGGTTTCACCTGGTGAATGACGTAAATGCCATATTCCAGCTGCTGCCTCTGTAGGAAGGGGTGCAGGTTGTCCAGCAAGTACAGGAGGTGCTTCTCACGGTTTCTGTGCGGTATCAGAATGGCAACTCTTTGCAGTGGTCGGCAGCTCTCTGGCTGGCACCGGCCTTTTACCACCCTTGGGTACTTTGTCCTTACTTCTTCTAGAGTTAGGGAGGGCTTAAAGGAGAGTGGTGTGATTCCCTCTGCAGTGGGGACAAAATGCAGATCCAATGAGACTGAACTCATGACTGTGATATGGGTTACAACAGGGTGACTGAGAGGGCAGACAACAACAGAAAAGTATAAGCATTTTGAAATAAGTTTTAGAAGTCTAGATCAGAGGTGCTCAACTCCAGTACTCATGACCCTCCAACAGGTCAGATTTTAATGATAGCCCAGTTTCAGCACAGGTGGCTCAGTCGAAGAGGTTAGGCCTGCGGAGGCGCGGGGGGCCCAACCACTTCGACTGAGCCACTGATTGAGCCACCTGTGCTGAAGCTGTCCTGCCCCTTGATGACGTAGATGTCTGAATATGGGCCTCTAGTTTACGTCACCAGGCGGAATACTAGAGGCCCATGTTCAGTCATTTACGTCATCAAGGGGCAGGATAGTCCAGCGCCAATCCAAGCGCTGCTTTTTAATATTTATTTTTTTTACATGGGGTTGAAGCAGGGGGTCTCAGAGTTGAACTCCGTTACTTTAATCTCTGGGGACCTCCTGTTCCAGAGATACTTACCACCATAGGGGGTGCCGGTAGCCACTCCATAATGGGCCAATAGGAAGCTGTGACATCATTTGGTGCGGCTTCCTATTGGCCAAAGTGACGCTGGAGATTTAAACTTAGATACTGGCACCCCATACGGAGGTCTGTATCTCGGGAATCACCCAGGAGCAGAAATAAGCTATGTAAAAAGTGATTATAGTTCTAAAAAGCGCGAGGATTGCTGTAAGAGCTGCTCGGGGAGACACAAAGAGAGACTTCTCTCTGCGCTGATGTAACCGACGGGTGACTGACCCGGCAGGATTAATGCTGTGGGGTGCCATTCAGAAGCAGGGACCCCCCCGCAGACCTAATCCTTCCCGCCCACTTTCGGGGACATGACCGCACGCGGCTGCGCTGTGGTCTGGACACATCTGTACATTGATTGTCCCCAACAAGTGGAAGGGTAATGGAGGATTTCACCATAATACATGTAATCAGGATGATCCTGTTATCTTCATTTGCATCTACAATTACTTTGTAACCCTAATGACGCTTATTTGCAAATCCCTCCAGTACTTTTCCATTTTGATTGAGATACTTGTTCATTGTGCTTTCTTCCCTAAGACCTCCATAACTTAGTCCTCAGTCCTCATCAATGCAAACTTTAGACCGGCTGTAACAATCCAATGGTACAGGCCAGCCATCAGTATAATGTGAATAAGGTCTCAGGTCTGACACTGGGGCTAACTATTAAAACTGCAGTCCCACAAAAGAAAAAAGTGACAGTGATATATTTACTGGGTATCATGGTGATGGATCCCGTCCTAAAAAAAAATGTCTAAACTATTTTTTTTTAAAGTTATCTTTAAAATGTTTAAATGCAAAAGTATGTACGCAAATTGAGTCAATCCGTTCGTTCTCCGATCCTATTTTTAGTCTCGTCTCCATTTTCTATCCCAGTTAATGCTGTGACCGTATCAATTTGATTAAATTACCTTACATTCGAGGTGGAAAAAACAAGTACAGCTCAATCCCGTTATAACGCGATCCGTTACAACGCGAATCTGCTTATAACGCGATGCAAGCGTGGCTCCCAATTTTCGTATTTATGAATACTTTACAACACGATTATTGGGATCTTAAATACTTTATTGTACAACGCATACAATTGTACATTATTTCTAACGCGATCCGCTTATAACGCAATGTGATTCTTTGGACCCCAAGCACAGCGTTATAAGGGGGTTGAGCTGTAGTAACAAACTCGCCCTTTACACTTTGACAAATATTTTAAATCATTTTTATTAATCACAGAGATTTAACCTATTAAATTATCACTGTCATTAGTTTACTTTGTTGCACCTTTAAGAAACACAAATGCTATATACAGAATAGACATTATAGAAGCCATATGGACCCATTAGGGTGATACGACGTGTTTTATTAGTTGAGCACCAGTCTTTTGTTATATTTTTGTGTAGTTATTAGGGTTGAGCGAGGATTATTTGTGTAGTTAGTGTTTAATTAATCTGATAGTGACAATGGCTTCTGAACTTGGCTTGGCCCTTACAAACGTTTGAGCTGTGCTAAAACATCTATAGAAATCCATATTTGTTTAAATGACAGGTAAGGCATTGCCCATTTCAAGATAACAAAACAAATTAACCCAAAGCATGGAACAAGAAAGGAAGAGCTCATACTTACTCAGATATGGCGAGTGAGTAGGACAAAACCTCACATCTGACTCTTTAGAAGACACTTCCAGAGCAGAAATAGCCTTTTCTTCTTTTTCCTTCTCAAAAACAACAGACCGCCAAAAGTCATGTACCTGGGTCTTGGATTTTGGGACGTGGTGTACGCCAAGGTAAATTGATGCGGCCCATCCGACTATCATAATGCCCAGGGTAATAAGAAGCAATGTCCTCATCTTGCAGAACAGATGGGTAACAGCAGAGCTGAAACCCATTTCTAGTTCCTACAGTGGAAGGGCTGCTACCTTTGGAGGTCAAGCAGCCAAACGGAAACTAAAAGGCTGATAACATAAGGTGATTAATTCAAACCATAACCGCGTCCTCATACCCCAAATATCCTCCGGGTCATGGGTCATCAGGCCTGTGGATTCAAAGAACGTATTTGTCATCTAGGAAATCTGACCTGCATAAAGAAAGAAATAAGAACATCATTTTTGACATCATTATTACATGTCACACATAAGTATGGGAAATTATGTTTTATGGATTAGTGTATTAATTAATCCCAATTCACCCAAGATACAGTTTGTCAACCTCATGGCTCAGTCAAGTCTTGCATTCGATCTTGTAGGAAGCATTTCTAGTATCGGGATTGGCCCTGTAGATTTCCTGATAATTAGAACACCTCGTAATCGACCAACAAGACAATTCTTCATAGATCTAGTTCAAAAGGCAATTCCATATAGTGGTACAAAAATGAGGACTCTATGCATGGACAGAACAACTTATAAGAGAACCACTAAATATTCCAACATTTCTCAAAAATAGCAAATAAATGACACCTCATCCAAGTGGGGGGTGAGAGAGGAAGGCGTGTAAGGGGTGGGGGAGAGAGGGGGGGTGTAATGGGGGGAAGAGATGGTTTGGGTTCCCCAGAATTTCAGATTATAATTCTAGGGTTCCTTAACTAAGAAAAGACTGATAACCCACTGTAATAGAGCCCTGTTCTCCAACACAAATTCTACTACACCCAAAGACATATGTAACTGCATTAACCCCTTGAGTGCCCCATGACAGAGCCGCAATGACATGATGTCTGGCGCTTCAGGAATTCGAATGGCTAGGTCATGGGCTTCCAGCTGGTTTTGTGGGCGTCGCATTCTGTGCTCCTCGGGGGAGCGCTGGCCGTGATCCAGTGGGCAGAGGAACGGAAAGGGAGGACACCACAATCCCGTTACCCCTCAGAGGATCGCCATTTGCCAGAGAGGCACTGAGGCAGAATGGGACATTTGGTCGCGGATGTAGGGTAAGGGCTTGGGGTAGGAGGTTGTAGGGCAAGAACTTCGGGTACGCGGTTGTAGGGCAAGGATTTCGGGTAGGCGGTTGTAGGGCAAGGACTTCAGGTAGGGGGTTGTAGGGCAAGGATTTTAAGGTAAGGGTTTTTAAGTTAAAAGCTTAGGGGAGGGTTTTTTAGAGTAAGGGCTTAGGGGAGGGGGTCTCAGAGTAAGGGCTTAGGGGAGGGGGTGTTAGGGTAAGGGCTTAGGGTAGGTGGTATTAGGGTATGGGCTTAGGGTAGGGGTATTAGGGGAAGGGCATTAGGGTAGGGGTTTTAGAGTAAGGGCTTAGGGGGAGGGTTTTTTAGAGTAAGGGTTATGGATAGGGGGTGTTAGGGTAGGGGATGTTAGGGTAGGGGGTGTTAGGGTAAGGGTTTTGGGTAAGGGGTTTTAGAGTAAGGGTTTTTTAGGATAAGGTACTCACCTTAACGGGTGGCAGAAGCTTCCTGACGGCGGGGTGAGTCGCGGCAAAATGGGGGCGACCAAATGTCCTAAACCGCACTCCGGTACTGCCATCAGCCGTCCGGTTTGCAAAGTGTTAAAAGCCGTTAAAGGGTAAAAAAGTTCTCTCACCCCGATGTGAAATAACGTCAAATGATCGGTATCGTTGATGAAACTGTGACGGATTTCACATGTCTGGTGACAGGTCCCATTTACAGCCGGGACTTTGGGGCAGGAGAATCTCGCTTCCTTCACCCCGCTACTAAAGTTATCTGACATCAACACAACCTCCTTATCAGAGCAACGGCCCGGAGAATAACACGCTGCAAGTCAAGCACCAGGGAGAAGGAAACCGCCACGTCGGCGCCGTTATCCGAGACCACATGCAAAGAATAGCCCAAAATGTAACGCTGGTCTATAGATTTCATTTACATGGGGTCTATATTTCGGTTACAAAAATCGTCCACATGCCGCCCGGTGGCATCGCAAGGATGACGTCACCGGATCGCGTGCACGCCGTGCCGGGGCGGGAATGATCGTAGCCTTAGAACCATTCTATCTCCCTTAAATAGTTCATTGAACTGATCGGTACCCAGGGATGTACTTTCAAGATCAGCTGCAGGTTGGGATGCCTTTAAATCAGCAATCCCCTTAGAAGCCTATACTCGTTTAACTCATAGTGCAGGGGTGGCCAACTCCTGTCACAAGAGCCACCAACAGGTCAGGTATTCAGGATATCCCTGCTTCAGCATAAGTGGCCTTGTCATTGACTGGCCAACTCCAGTACTCTAGGGCCACCAACAGGTCAGGTATTAGGTATATCCCTGCTTCAGCACAGGAGGCTCAACAAGTGGCTCAGTCTTTGACTGAGCCACCTGTGCTGAAGCAGGGATATCCTTAAAACCTGACCTGTTGGTGGACCTTGAGGACTGGAGTTGCACACCCCGACACAGAATATTAGTTGACTGGCCTCTGAATATGTCCTGCTCATGATCTTCTGAGGTTACCATGCTAACCTTTACACGTCACTTGGCTCTGGAGCCAACGCCATTTTAACTTCCCAGGCACATAATGCAAACCTTTATATCTCCTGAAGGGAGCATCCGATTAAAAAAAAAAAAAAAAACGCGTTGAAAGGGGAAAAAATGGCGGTCAGCGCCAACTGCTGCTTTAAGTTTCACGCTGCCCGGCTAAAAGGTGATCATGATCTGCAACAAAACCCGGTTGTGTCCTGTGAGAAATGAGTACGCTTTCCTTTTCTCTAGGGCTACTAAACTCTATGATCGGCTCGTTAAACCTACTTTACAAACGAAGAACAAAAAGACAAAACAGTTTACTTGTAGATGGGAAGATTTCAAAAACATCCACAAAAGACGTTAGATAAAGACGGTAAAATCCCCGCAAAGCATTTGATTACCATGGAAATGCGGAAAAAAGCTCATTTTTGAGAAACTAAACGGTGGTCCTTCAGGATCACACACACGTGTTGGAACAGTTTACATGTGACAATGACAGATGTAACCGGTGTCCCCGCTCCCGCTGATAACCCCATATTGCATTAGAACACAGAATATCAGAGAACATCTCGCCATAACGCGCCAGCAAGAACCTGTTACACATCTGTACACTGGCTTTTCATTAAAGCAGCAATACAAGCTCTTATTATTTTTAACATTTTTTTTTCTTTACCCAGGATTGAAGCATTGGGGTCTCCAGTGCTGAACCCCATTAATTTAAGCTCCGAGGACCCCCTGCTTTCGGAGATTGTTACCTCCGGTCCCTTCTATACTATCTTAATGGTAGAATAGACATGATAGAGATATATTAAAACATGCTTAAATAAACACTCACTAATAATATTCATAAACTATACATTAAAAAAATAGGGAAATAAACTAATGTCTCTTACATTGCGATACTACAGAGATAAATTACGAATTTGAAAACGAAGTTTTAAAAGGGAGCATGGGAGAAATATTTTGTAGAGATGTAAGGAAGTATCTCAAAGAATACGCAATATATCTGCATACAGTACCTCATGAAATGCTAATAATTCTCCTTGACAGAATACAATGTATCCTAGTGAATTAGCCACTGATATCTTTTAACAATGATGTGTATCCTACCATGCAGAAAGCTCGATATACTAAATCCATCTTTGTTACAGAATGCTGGATATAAATGTTTCAACATATTAGAATATTATGATGTTTTAACTTCTCCCTCAATGAAATGCACTGAGTATATGTAAATAAAATATACTCATTGATCTGTAGTAATTAGAAGATAAGGAACCATTTCTGGATCAGTGAAGACCCATACAAAAAAAAACTATTTGCCACACACTGTTATTAGTTTAAAACCTCCTCCTTTTATTTGTACGTGCCACGCGTTCCACGTATTAATGTGGTATACCCGAAATCTTAATCATGACTGCGAATAAGGGAATAAAATCCCCATCTCAAGTGGTATATAAAGGACAAAGACAGAACACCTGAGCATACCCCTGATGAAGCCTATGATAGGTGGAACGCGTAGGGTGAGAGCCCTGAACCCGTGCAGCACCTGTAGTTTTTTTTTTCTCCCTATCCAAGGAGTTGAGGTAGTGTCTGCCGATCAGCTGGGCGCTCTCCGATTAGCTGCAGGAGCGGAGGAGACCGGCGAGAGCTAGAATGTCACTGCGACGAGGGAAAGCCGCAGGTGAGGGCCAGCTGGATATCATCGTAATAGCTGTGCAGGTGGAGACCCACGGCACCTGGTCCGAGCAGACCATGGAGGTCAGCAGCAAACAGTGACACAGTTCCTTTCCGCTGGAGGAGACAGGTTGAACAGCATCCGCAAACTGCACCTGGCTCCAAGATCTGCAACGTCCCAGCCTTTCACAACCAGATATAAGGTGAAGTTTGTACCTTGCTAAGAAAGCACTGCACATGCCAAGCAGCATACTCAAACCAGAAACACCCACATCAACTCTATTAACATTCAAGGTGTTATCTGTGGTAACACATTGTGGGGTTATTACCCGTGAGAAACTCTAAACCTATACACATGTTGAAATAAACACTACTTGATAGGAATATCTTTAACGATTACAAATCACTCACAAAGGCTTAACCTTATTGTTGCAACACCTAAAGGACATTGTATCTTCCAAAACAATAACATATCATTCGCACAGGATATTGGGAATACATGATATTCCATACGGAACTGAACCTGCGATTACGAGATCTCATATTCAGGATTAGGATTGTAACTTTGAATATCCGGAAGGCAACAGAAAGCTATATATACTCTGGTGTATCAAACCTTTTTCTCGTGTTCGGACCAACCTGGACTTACGATGTAAGGCTTAGAAGGTGTGTGGCCAGCACTATATGGTCTAAAAATTTGCACTAAGGTTCAGGCGTTCATTTGTGTATTTTATTGTTTATTTTAATATATTGTTCTTTTTTTTTTTTTTTTTTTTTTTTAAATGTTCTGCTTTTGACGACCATGGTCTCAATTATATTTGTGATTTATTGATCACAAACATCAATCTGTGCGCCAGAGATTTTCTGCTTTCTTCCAAACTTTAAAGCCCAGCTAGCTTAGCTGGAGGAGCTATCAGCACCTACCATGGCGGTAAGTATCTTCAGAAGCAGGGGTCCCCTGAGCTGGAATTAGTGGGGTTCAGTTCCAGAGAACCCCTGCTTCAAACTAGTGTAAAAATAATAAATAATAATTAAAAAAAAAAAAAAAATTTGGATTGTGATGCCTGTCAACTTTTGAAAATAAGCGATCAGCTCATTTTAAAGGGAAACAAACAATACTATAGCGTGGTACACTCACAAAGTCACAATACTTGCCACGGGTGCTGAGCAAGCGTGATCGCGCGATAATCCAGAAGTAAAGAAGTTGGCACGTAAGTGGTCTTGGTAAAGAAGTATCAATCTGATTTATTGACACGTCGATCTCCCTTCAATAAATCTTTTTGATACTCCAATGGCTTTCTTACAAACATTCAATCACCATTAAAGTAACGGTTTTACTTATTTGTATCTAGCAAAGTGTAAAATATGTTTTACTTTTATCCTGGGAGGGATTGCTTATTTAAAGCAGATCATCTCCCACTATCCCACCTCTTCTTTTCACGTAGGTGGGAAGCAGAGCTGAACCCCAATCATTTCGACTGCAGGGACATCCTAGTTCTAATATCATTACCTGGCTCTGGTCTACAGTTTGTAGCTATTCCCTCCCAGTCTAGACTTTTAAATAATACAGATATTGAACAAGTATTTGGGAGCCCATAACATTACTACCAGATTTCCTCGATTCTGAGACGCACCTTTGTCCATATTTTAACATGTCTGAAATCTGGATGCGTCTTGGAATCAATGCCTTTGGAAAAAAACTTGGCTGGAAGGGGGCACTGCTGGAGTCCTGGTCGGGAGGGAAGCTGGAGCCGCCGCAGTGGCGAGGCTTACAAGGGTTTCCAGCTCGGCAGTCTTACCCGGCCTGCTGTAACTCTGCCGGGGCAGGGACTTTTGGCTTCCAGAGCCCTGCAATTTCTGCTTGCTGCCCGAGGCCCCCCTTCTCCCACTGGGCTTCGTTGCCATCCCATAGCTAGCGCCGAAAAGCTCTGACCCCGGACGTTAAGCCCCTCCCCCCGGCGACTCTCGGTCGGACACAGGGGCGGGCAGGTGTGAACGGAACTCCTTCCCTCCCTCCAAAATGGCCAGCTGTTAAGCTCCTGGCGACCCTCTAACCGGGGAAGGGGTGACGGGTGAGCCAGGTGTGCGCACAAGACATGCCCTCCCACAACCCACACCACCAAACCCGCCGGCCATTAGGCCCTTCCAAGCTGGAAAGGAGGACGACGGAGGGATGCAGCCGGCCGCCATGCGCAGTACCGGAGACCCGCGACACAATGAGAGTATCACATGATCTCCCAAAACATTTTCTCTGTACATTTAATGTTGTGTTTCTTTTTACCCCGATTTTTTTTTCATTAAAATCAATGGTGCGTCTTACAATTGATTAGAGTGGCTCAGTGAGTAAAGGAGCCGACTCCATAAACAAGGCTGCTGAGCGGGGAACTTCGTTCAATTCCCAGTGTCAACTCCTTGTGACTTTGGGCAAGTCACTTTATCTCCCTGTGCCTCAGCTACTCAAAAAATAGATCGTAAGCTCTACAGGGCAGGGACTCATGACTGCAACATTGTATCTACAGCACTACATACACTGTTAGCGCTATACAAGGAAAACAACTAGTATTATTATACATCTGATTATACTCCTCAAAACAGGTTTTCTATATAGAAATTGAATTGAATAGAAATCCCTCTATTATGGCACTTAACTTTCTTTTACCAGATGAGTTGAAAGTATCTAGAATTTAACATTTATTAACCTCATAAAATAATGTATCTAATAAAAAACACGGTGAAAATAAATTAAAAAAATAAATAAATAAATAAAGAATACGGCGATATGACAATACAGTATTATTAGGGTGTATTAGACAGTAGAGCAGTCTCTATGCTAGCATGCTTACTCAAACAGTACTTAAGAATAGCCCCAGCTACTGAGACAGTGATGTCTGCTAGTTAAGTGAGCCAATTGCTGCCCCCAGGAACTAGTAGTAACATATGTGGAAGATCGTAAGCTGTGCAAAAACCAAACTGGATCAGCACGCTAAGAAAATGAAGGACTTCCGTTTTGCTTTTGGTCTCACCAGATTTCTTCTTTAATGTATTAAAAAAAACAGCAATACAGAAAATATCAGCACCCACACAGAGATTGGACCAAAAGCAAAATGGAAGTCCTTTTTCTTAGATTTAATTTGAGTTTATTTATAAAAGGTGATACCAGGAAGTAATACATTGAGAGTTACCTCTCGTTTTCACGTATGTCCTGGGCATAGAGTTATGGTGACAAATACATGATTATAAATACATAGTTACAATGAGTGAGCAGGGTTATACATTATACACAAGACTTTGCATGCACAGTTAGAGATAATATATATTATAGGCGTATATAACAGTTACAGACCAGACTAAAATGTGAGACGGCTTTAGTTTTTAAAGAACTTAAACTGGTGGTGGATGTGAGAGTCTCCGGTAGACTGTTCCAGTTGTGGAGTGCACAGTAAGAGAAGGAGGAGCGGCCGGATACTTTGTGGAACCTTGAACAGCCTTTTCAAGTCAGATCTCAGATTACAAGTGCTGCATGTGGTAGTGGTGAGGAGCTTGTTCAGATAGGTGGGTAGCTTGCCCAGAAAGTATTTGAAGGCAAAACAGGAGAGATGGACTTTGCGCCTAGACTGAAGTGATGACCAATCTAGTTCTTTGAGCATTTTGCAGTGATGTGTGTTGTAATTGCATTGGAGGACAAAGCGGCATATTGAGTAGTAGAGATTATCAAGTTTTCCCAAGTGAGTTTGGGCTGCAGTGTCATATACTATGTCCCCATAGTTTATAATTGGCATCGGCAAATGCTGTGCGAAGCGCTTTCTGACCAGCAGACTTAAGGATGATTTGTTCCTATATAGTACACCTAGTTTCGCATAGGTTTTGGATGTCAGGGTATCAATGTGCAACCCAAATATTAAATGGGAGTCAAACCATATGCCCAAATATTTGAAAATAGTAACAGGGGCTAGTATAGTATTAGAGTTGGTTCTGATCTGTAGGTCCTTCATTGAAGCTTTACAAATTTAGCCTTCATCACAAGTACCATTGTTACAGTCTTGTCAGTGTTTAGAAATAGTTTATTTTGGAAAATCCAATTTTCAAGTCTCAAAGTCAGATTGTCCAAGGTCAGAGAGGTTTGGGATGTGTGCATATAAGATTGTGTCATCCACATACATGTGTATTGATGCTCGCTTACAAGCTGTAGGAAGATCATTGATGAACACTGAGACGAGTAGGGGCCCCAGAACAGAGCCTTGCGGGACACCACAGGTGATATCCAAGGGGTTGGAGTTAGTGCCGAGATGGACACACGGGATCTACCTGATTGGTTCAGTAGGACTGAAAACCAGTTTAAAGCATGCTTCCCTATTCCAGTACACTGGAGTTTGTTCAGCAAGATAACACGATCAACAGTATCAAAAGCCTTTGTAAAATCTAGGAATATTGCACCAGTGAGTTGTCCCAGTTCCATTCCACACTGGATCTCATTGCAAACTTTTAGGAGGGTAGTTACCGTTGAGTGTTTGGGGTGAAAGCCAGATAGGAATTAGCTGCTAGGGAAATTTGTCTTGGTATAGTAATCGCTTGGGAATTGGGAATTAACACATTTTTCCATGACTTTGGATAGTATTGGGAGAAGAGAGATTGGCCTGTAGTTTGAGACAGTGTTTTTGTCCCCACTTTTGAAGATTGGGACAACTCTGGCAGTTTTACAGGTCTTAGGGATATGGCCTGCAGACAGGATAGAGTTGATTAGGGAAGCAAAATTATTAGTAATAGTCAGCATGGATTAATGAAGAATAGATCTTGCCAAACTAACCTTATTTGTTTCTTTGAGGAGGTAAGTAGGAATTTAGACCAGGGTAATCCAGTTGATGTGGTCTACTTAGATTTTGCAAAGGCTTTTGATACGGTTTCACACAAGAGGTTGGTGTACAAAATAAAGAAAATTGGACTCAGTAATAATATATGCACCTGGATTGAATACTGGTTAAAGGACAGACAACAGAGGGTTGTCATAAATGGAACTTTTTCAGGTTGGGCTAAAGTCGTGAGTGGAGTACCTCAGGGATCGGTACTGGGACCCCTGCTTTTTAACTTGTTTATTAATGACCTTGAAGTTGGGATCGAGAGCAAAGTCTCCATCTTTGCTGATGATACTAAATTGTGTAAGGTAATAGAATCAGAGCATGATGTAATATCTCTTCAGAAGGACTTGGAGAGACTGGAAACGTGGGCAGGTAAATGGCAAATGAGGGTTAATACAGATAAAAGTAAGGTTATGCATTTGGGATGCAAGAATAAAAAGGCGACTTACAAATTAAATGGAGATATATTGGGGGAATCCTTGATGGAGAAGGATTTAGGAGTACTTTTAGACTGTAGGCTTAGCAATAGTGCCCAATGTCATGTGGTAGCTGCAAAGGCAAACAAGATCTTATCTTGCATCAAACGGGCAATGGATGGAAGGGAAGTAAACATAATTATGCCCCTTTACAAAGCACTAGTAAGCTCACACCTTGAATATGGAGTACAATTTTGGGCACCAATACTAAGAAAAGACATTATGGAACTAGAGAGAGTGCAGAGAAGAGCCACCAAATTAATAAAGGGGATGGACAATCTAACTTATGAGGAGAGGCTATCTAAATTAGATTTATTTACTTTAGAAAAGAGGCGTCTAAGAGGGGATATGATAACTATATACAAAAATATTCGGGGACAAAACAAGGAGCTTTCAAAAGAACTATTCATCCCACAGGCAGTACAAAGGACTCGGGGCCATCCCTTAAGGTTGGAGGAAAGGAAATTTCACCAGCAACAAAGGAAAGGGTTCTTTACAGTAAGGGCAGTTACAATGTGGAATTCATTACCCATGGAGCTTGTGATGGCAGATACAATAGATTTGTTCAAAAAAAGGTTGGACATCTTTTTAGATGGGAAAGGTATACAGGGATATACCAAATAAGTATACATGGGAAGGATGTTGATCCAGGGATTAATCCGATTGCCAATTCTTGGAGTCAGGAAGGAATTAATTTTTCCCCTTAATGGGGTTTTTTGTTTGCCTTCCTCTGGATCAATAAGTAAGTATAGATATAGGATAAAGTATCTGTTGTCTAAATTTAGCATAGGTTTAACTTGATGGACCCATGTCTTTTTTCAACCTCATCTACTATGTAACTATGAAGCAAGCGGTTCGGCAATGGCTGGGGCACCAAGTCGTAGGAACGTAGATGTTTCTCCCCCCCCCCCCCCCCCATCTGCTCTCACCCCCCCTCATGCCCCCACCCTTACCTGCGCTCTGCCTTCGGCTGCATCATGTGACGTTACGTTGCCATTTGACATCTCATAAAATATGGTCTTGTATGTCAACTGCAATCGGAATTAAGGAGGATATTTGTCCAGTGGACACGATAAAGCCCTCCCGGCCTTGCCGTCTCATTGTGCTTGAAGATGAGTTAATGGCTACATTACGCTACACACTCCATTTCCTACAACTTCCAGGATGGTATATAAGGGTATTTTAAGAGGATGGGAGTTTCACTGTGAAAGTGCCCAGATCGGAACTATCAGTTTAATTATAAAAAATAAAACTCCCTGGGGAGGTCATTGTGTTTGAACTTTATTGCTTGTTCCGGCACCAATTCGCTACCTCTCCTGCTCTGCTTTCAACCTGGAAACTAAGTGGTCCCAATGAGTATGTTTTCACTGAGCCGCAACCACAAAAAGAGAGAGTAAAAACCTTAATATTCGGGGAACGTGACACTACGTGGAACGTGGAACCCTCTGGAACGTGACCCTATGTGTTCTGGAACGTGACCCTACAGTCAGAGCTGCCCAGTGCTGTCAGGAGAAGCCTTGGATAAAGCAATCCTCTTCACAATTTACAGATAGTGGCCCATATCTACTAAGCAAACTTGTGCAACAACACACCCAGAGTAATGCTTACTAACTATGAGTCAGTACCCGAGTGCTGTTAACGTCAGATATTTTTTCCTGGAACCCTATTAGCCATAGAGGTTAAACAGGGGGGTAGGAGGGTTAAAATGACATCTTATTTAAAGTCATCAACAAAAACGAAAGCAAGGACCTCTAAAGATAGCAATAAAATCCACATACAATGCCTGCAATGTGTCAGTAGTTTATAGGTACTATTTGCAAGGTATTGAGATTTGGGCACAAGCTTAGTCATGGGATACATGTCACTCAAGCACCACAAACTGGAACATTGCTTCAAATATGAGAAAATGGTGCAATTTTGACTGTGGGGAGGGAATTTTGTAGCAGGTAGTGAAGGGTTTCTTGCAGAAGTAGTTTAATAAGATGAATCAAACTTTGAGTCAATAAATGATTCAGGTTTTGGAGCTACTGTATCATTTTTATACATATCCTCCATATAGGGTGACGAGGTGTCCCGTTTTAGCCGGGACAGTCCCGGTTTTTTAATGGCTGTCCCGGCTGCCCCGCATTTTTTTAAATGTCCCGTTTTTTGTGTGGCTGTTCCGGATTAGGCCATCAGAGCAGGGGGGGCAGCAGAGAGCACAGAATGCAGGCAGAGAGGAGAGCGGAGGCCGGTGTGACTGCAGAGGGTGGGGGCGGGGTTAGCTGCAGAGGGTGGGGGCGGGGTTAGCTGCAGAGGGTGGGGGCGGGGTTAGCTGCAGAGGGTGGGGGCGGGGTTAGCTGCAGAGGGTGGGGGCGGGGTTAGCTGCAGAGGGTGGGGGCGGGGTTAGCTGCAGAGGGTGGGGGCGGGGTTAGCTGCAGAGGGTGGGGGCGGGGTTAGTGTCAGCAGAGCCTCAGCAGTGAGAGCCGGAAGTGAGGTGCCTGCTGCCGGTCAAGATGGCTTCCCCCCCCCTCCATGCTCCACAGTGACAGGTAGGACACAGAGAGAGAGTGTGAGTGGCTCTGTGTGTGTGTGTGTCACTGGCTCTGTGTGTGTGTGTGTGTGTGTGTGTGTGTGTGTGTGTGTGTGTGTGTGTGTGTGTGTGTGTGTGTGTGTGTGTGTGTGTGTGTGTGTGTGTATGTGTGTCACTGGGTGTGTGTGTGTGTGTGTGTGTGTGTGTGTGTGTGTGTGTGTGTGTGTCACTGGCTCTGTGTGTGTGTGTGTCACTGGCTCTGTGTGTGTGTGTGTGTGTCACTGGCTCTGTGTGTGTGTGTGTCACTGGCTCTGTGTGTGTGTGTGTGTGTGTGTGTGTGTGTGTGTGTGTGTGTGTGTGTGTGTGTGTGTGTGTGTGTGTGTGTGTGTCTGGCTCTGTGTGTGTGTGTGTCACTGGCTCTGTGTATGTGGTTGTGTGGGTCAGTGGCTCTGTGTGTGTGGGTGTGTGGGTCAGAGGCTCTGTGTGTGTGTGTGGGTGTTATGGGTCAGTGGCTCCATGTGTGGGTCAGTGGCTCCGTGTGTAGGTCAGTGACTCTGTGGGTCAGTGGCTCTATGTGTGGGTCAGTGGCTCTATGTGTGGGTCAGTGGCTCTGTGTGTGGGTGTGTGGGTCAGTGGCTCTGTGTGTGTGTGTGGGTGTGTGGGGCAGTGGCTCTGTGTGTGTGGCTGTTATGGGTCAGTGGCTCTGTGTGTGTGGGTCAGTGGCTCTGTGTGTGTGTGTGTGTGGGTGTGTGGGTCAGTGGCTCTGTGTGTGTGTGGGTCAGTGGCTCCGTGTGAGTGGGTGTGTGGGTCAGTGGCTCCGTGTGAGTGGGTGTGTGGGTCAGTGGCTCTGTGGGTCAGTGGGTGTGTGGGTCAGTGGCTCCGTGTATGTGGGTGTGTGGGTCAGTGGCTCTCTGTGTGTAGGTCAGTGGCTGTGTGGGTCAGAGGGTGTGTAGGTCAGTGGCTCTGTGGGTCAGTGGGTGTGTGGGTCAGTGGCTCCGTGTATGTGGGTGTGTGGGTCAGTGGCTCTCTGTGTGTAGGTCAGTGGCTGTGTGGGTCAGAGGGTGTGTGGGTCAGTGGCTCTGTGGGTCAGTGGGTGTGTGGGTCAGTGGCTCCGTGTGTGTGGGTGTGTGGGTCAGTGGCTCTCTGTGTGTAGGTCAGTGGCTGTGTGGGTCAGAGGGTGTGTGGGTCAGTGGCTCTGTGTGGAGATAACATTTTTTTAGATCTATGTATTATATATATATTTATCTTGCCTTTGGCTGTATCCTCCCCTCCAAATTCCGTTAACATGGCCGCGCGACGTCACGTAATGCACATTGCCATAACAACGAGCCGCTCCGTGTTGTCACGCGGCATCAAGTTGACATGACAACGGGACGCATTATGGCGCCGAGGCATCACGTGATTGTCATGGCAACATGTCACCGCCTGACGTCAGTGTCTCGTTGTCATGGCAACGGGGTGCGTTATGTGATGTCATTTGTTTTATAAATAATTTTTTAATGTGTCCCGGTTTTTAATTTTGAAAATCTGGTCACCCTACCTCCATAGTCACAGCTACAATGAAATATTCAATTGTTTCTCACTAGTGATATGAGCGTGTGCGTCACCACTGTTCTGTAACGCAATTGGGACCCCAATTCTGCCAACTGCGGCCAAAAAGTGACTTTTCTTCTTTATTTTATACATAAAAAAAACATACCTTCCATACACAAACTACATACAGTACAGTATATGGAAAAAAAGAAAACACAAGAGTGCACCAAGATAAGAGAAATGAAGTGTATTACAAGCAATAAAAAATAGTCACCACTTACATGAATAAAAACTTTACATACAGTATATATCAACAAAATACCCCCTATTTTAGAATAAAATGCATTTGTAGGGCTGCCCTTTAGGATTACTAGCAGAGATGTGCATGTTCAGAAATGTATCAATATGTTATGCATTCACACTTTTGCATTGTTCTGGAAAGTTATAACAAATGTTAAAATTGCCAGAAGCCAAAGTTTGCTAATAGTTCAGGGATCTCATTACTGCTGCAATGTTCTATTAAGCGGGGCAATAATAATAATAACAATAAAAAGATGTCGGTGTCATTTTAGAATTCTGCGAACCCGATAAAACGTCTGCACGCACTTTTCTCCTTTACATACATTTTTTTGGAAACAATATGAACGAACATTCAAGCCTTACTTTGCGCGTCTCGAGTTTACAACTTACAAACAAGACAACGTTTCTGAGAAATATTTGGGTAATAACTTAAATATGGCCGCTTTCGACAATTTTCTAATAAACAGTCAAATCACTGCCACATTGGGAGTCACGGCAACACTCTTACTTCATTATCATATAAATTCATGGGATTTGCTCCTCTGCTTTTTGCACAGTAGTCAGGTTTTGGGACAAAATTTGCATAGCTTTTTCAATATACTTTTGATTATGAACTAGAAAGTGACAATGAAAGAACTGTCACAGTAGAGAAGGTGTCACCTGCGTCAGCGGTTACAATTTATTGCAAATACAATATATGTTGCCAAGAGTGCCTGGGTAAAAGCATTCTGTAGAACCGGGGTGTGCAAACTTTTGAAGCTGCACCCTCCCTGCCAGCACCCTTTACTGCTCGTCCCCCCTTACCTCTTAGGTCGGCGTCAGGTCATGTGATGTGACAATCAGCGTCACTTGACGTCGCGATACCATGGGCAACGCGTCACACCAGCCATCTGAACATCAGTAAGTTCATTTGCAGAGGTCTCACGCGATCCCTCCGGTATTTAATTTTAAAGCCTTGGGGAAGAGCGCGGGGCCTCTGCAATCGCCCGCGCCCCCCCCCCCCCCAGAAAAATTGCGCGCCCCTGCTGTAGAACGAAGAGTATTGAAGGCACACATCTCATCAATAATCAACTAGAAGGAAAACTTGTCACCTGGACAAAGACAGACGACACATTGGATGTTTTTGTGCTAAATAAACCACCTTTTGATTGCGCCCGTGTGCCTGGATATCTGCTTCTTCCTTCGTATAAGCATACTATACATTGCTACTGAGAGGACATGTTCTGTATAAATATTCTTGGAATGCACGCGTCTTTGGTACGGTTTTAGGCCGCGGTCATGGTGCGAGCAACGGCGCGCTCGGCTCTAACAAAATGGGATCTATGGGGCCGGCCATAGCGCACGCGAGGAAGCACCACGGCGCGGCAGGTTTTTGAAAAGACAAAATGATTTTGTCCTTTCGCCCGACGGCCGCGTCACGTGAGCGATTCAGCCAACGAGGGCGAACCAGCCCTGTGACGTCACGGCCACGCCTCCCCGTCGCGAGCGATCTGAAGTTCACAGATTACTCAGGCGCGCGCAACGCCATGCGCTACGTCGCACGCCTGCACTATGGACCAAGGATTAGTCGGATTGCTCTTCCCTGATAGAAATATTTAATTGAAAGGAACTCTAGTTTGTTTCTTATTTGTCTGCTAAGTGGGATGGGGAGGGCTGCGCCTTCGTGTTTCGTGTCTATCAGCCCACTCTGACTGAGGCACTGATTGAGCCACCTGTGCTGAAGCTGCGACATCCTGTAAACCTGACCTGTTAGTAACCCTTGGCACCCCTGCCCTAAAGCAATGCAGTACTTCACAGCGCTGATCCCACACACACCTATTTGAAGAGGTTTAACCACACGGCTTTTGATGATGAAGAATGACTTCTATTCACAGGAGTAGCAGAGTTGCAGATTCCTGCCCGCGGACGATCCATCCTGATCCAGTTCAGGTGTGGACGTTATGGATGAATGCCGGTGACACAGTCATTTTCTGCAGCGCAATTGATCGGATCAAAGCATTTACATAATAGAGACTTCGAGGGGGTTATTCATTACATTGCAACAGCGCTAAGCATGGCGGACAAAACTCCCCTTGCCTTGTGTGTTTGTGTGTATACTGTATGCATATCTCTCCCACCTGTCTATGTATGTGTACATATCTTTCCCATGTATGTGTGTGTATATGCATGTATGTGTATATGTATAAATATGTGTGTACTGCTGCGGCCAAGTTTATTCGAGCATTTGCCCGTTCTTGGCCGCAGCAGTAGCCTGGCGCGCGCCCGAGTGTGACGGGAGCGCGCCGAAGCAGCGGAAGAGCGCCCTCCGATTGGGGTGCTCTCCCTACCGCTGCCGGGTCCGCCGGGTCCCCCGGAACCCCCTGCCGCTGTCCCGCGATCGCGGGACACCAGGGCTCCCTCGGGGAGCCCCTGGACGTGCGTGCAGGGGGCGCACGCTCCCGAAGACGCGTGACCGCGCGTCTATGACGCGCAGCACGCCGAGGGGCGGCCACTAGCAAGCCGGGAAATCTCCCGGCTTGCGGTACCGACCACACTGCAATAAAGTGTGTCGGTACTGTATATGTATATGTATGTGTATATGTGTGTGTGTGTGTATACACACAACACACACACCCCACAATGTACTCAGATCAAGAGATAATACAGTAAAGCGAATTCTAATGCAATAAGTACAACCACCCCCCAACCCCGAAATTAAACAAAAGAAAACCCCTGCCCCGGTGAGCTTACAATCTAAGTGCAATGTCTCTTTGATATGTCTTTGCGATCGTGCTATTTGGCACTACTGCAGTTTAATTAATAACCTCCACAGTGCTGAAACAAGTTGTAGGTTTCAGCTGCCGCCTTTCTCCGGTGAAACTCGGAGGATACAACCGACGCCGATATGTTACATATGACATGATTACATACTGTAGTACATGAGGTTGGAAAAAGACATACGTCCATCCCGTTCAACCTATGTTAAATTTAAACGACAGATACTTTATCCTAATGTTACAATATGTTTCACTGGTACTTCATTTATTTGAGTCCAGCCCGGTGCCTTTTTCCTGCTAACTCATTTATTGTGTGAGGTTTAAGAAAAATCAAATATAAAGAAAAGAATAAAAAGATCCAAATGAGGTTCTTTCCTCCTGAAAACAAACCTTTCTTGTATATTTTGCAATATTTGCTATTTTTAAATACAGTGTATGAGATATTGAATGCACCCACAAGTTGCAAACATTTCAATGATATCTCATAAGGGGGGGAAATAAATTCCTTCCTGACCCCAAGAATTGGCAATCGGATTAATCCCTGGATCAACATCTTTCCCATGTTTACTTATTTGGTATATCCCTGTATACCTTCCCTTTCTAAAAAGATGTCCAACCTTTTTTTGAACAAATCTTTTGTATCTGCCATCACAGTCTCCATGTATAATGCATTCCACTTTTTAACTGCCCTTACTGTAAAGAACCCTTTCCTTTGTTACTAGTGAAATCTCCTTTCCTCCAACCTTAAGGGATGACCCGAGTCCTTTGTACTGCCCGTGGGATGAATAATTCTTTTGAAAGCCCCTTGTATTGTCCCCGAATATATTTGTATATAGTTATCATATCCCCTCTTAGACGCCTCTTTTCTAATGTAAACAAATCTAATTTAGTTAGTCTCTCCTCATAAATCAGATTATCCATCCCCTTTATTCATTTGGTGGCTCTTCTCTGCGCTTTTTCTAGTTCCATGTCTTTTTAGGAAGTGGTGCCCAAAATTGTAATCCATATTCAAGGTGTAGTCTTACTAATGCTTTATAAAGGGGCATAATTATGCTTACGGCCCTTCCATCCATTCCCCGTTTAATGCAAGATAAGATCAGGTTTGCCTTTGAAGCTACTGCATGACATTGGGCACTATTGCCAAGCCTGCTGTCTACAAGCACTCCTAAATACTTCTCTATCAAGGATTTTCCTAATTTATCCCCATTTAATTTGTTAATTGACTGTTTATTCTTGTTTCCCAAATGCATAACCTTACATGTATCTGTATTAAACCTTATCTGCCATTTACCTGCCCACGTTTCAAGTCTCTCCAAATCCTTTTGGAGAGAAATTACATCCTGCTCTGATTCTACTACCTTACACAATTTAGTCCCATCAGCAAAGATGGAGACTTTGCTCTCTATGTCAACCTCAAGGTCATTAATAAACAAGTTAAAAAGCAGGGGTCCTGGTACCGATCCCTGAGGTACTCCACTCACGACCTTAGCCCAACCTGAGTTCAATTTACGACAAATATCTGTCAACCAGTTATCAATCCAAATGTAAATATTTTTAGCGAGTCCAATTTGCTTTATTTTGTACACTAACCTTGTGTGGAACCGTTTCAAAAGCCTTTGCAAAATCTAAGCAGACCACATCAACTGCATTACCCTGGTCTAAATTCCTACATACCTCCTCAAAGAAACTAATAAGGTTAGTTTGGCATGATCTACCCTTCATAAATCCATGCTGACCATTACTAATGATTTTCTTTTCCATTAGGTATTCCTGAATATTATCCCGTATTAAACCTTCATGTAGCTTCCCTACTATTGATGTCAGACTTACAGGTCTGCAATTCCCTGGTTGTGATCTACTGTAGCTCCCTTTTTAAATATAGGCACCACGCCTGCTTTAGGCCACGTCCGTACTCCCCGCGACGGCGCGCGTGGCGCGAACAAAAGGCCGAACCTTTATGAGGCCGGCCATAGAGCGCGCCACGGCACTCGCGAGTTTGGAGGAGACAAATCATTTTGATTTTGGTCGCGCAACAGCCGGGTCATGTGCCAATGAGGGGCGAACCGCTCGCGTGACGTCACGGCCACGCCACGCCTCCCCGTTGCTGTGGCTCACAGGCAACAAATCGCTCGGCTGACAGGCACGCAACGCTATGCACTCCGTCACGCCCCTACTATATCCGTGGCCTATTGCCAATCTTGTGGTACCGATCCCTTTAATATTAAATGTAATGGTTTGGCTATTACTGAACTTGGCCTACATCCAAGAGTTCTTAAGGAGTCATCGGGGCCAGGTGCCTTATTTACTTTAATTTTATCAAGCCGCCTATGAACTTCTTCCTCAGTTAACCAGTAATATTAAAAGTAATAAACACTTTAAGAATAGACAAGCTTTGCAGCTAATATTACTTCCTTTGTCACACTCACACAGAGATTTTAGGCAAATCACATGTTTTTCTCCCTAGGTCTCAGTTTACCTGTAATCAGATGATGATAATAATACCTTTTGTTTGGTTCTTCCTTAATCCCGTCGGGAAGCTGCTATAAAGAACAGAGCCCCAGAAAGGTGCTGGCTTAATTCCAATTTAGCAGTGGCTGCATGAATTTCACTGCAAGCTCACACAAGGTACAGTAGTAGAATTATTAGTCTTTCCGCGTTTATTAAACGCCTTGTCTCAAATATTTATAAATGCCCAGATTCACAAAACGGTGCTAAGCGTTAGCATGCCTTTAGTAACAGTGTGCTAAAGCTTGGCACACTTCTGTGGATCTAGGCCCAGGAGGGTTAAGAGTGTCTTTTGAGGTTCTCTCATACACCAAAGAATTAATTTGTTCAGTGTCACAATTCAATGACAAATGTCCCAGAGTTCATGTGAGGTCCCCCGGAGGAAGAATAACTCCGTGATTATAGGATTTGCTTTTGAAGTGTAAGGTACATGTTGAAGTAGTTCAGCTTGAGGTAGTGAAGTTGCATCGTTCTGCTATGTAAAGAGAAGCGCCGAGTATCACAAAACTAAATATTGCCGCGTTCCTCCTATGGAGAAGAGCAGTTCTGGGCACTTGCCACTGAAGTGGGAGAACAAGTGCTGTCACTTTGGACAAGTCCTATCACTTCCCTATGCCCTAAATATTAGGTTGTGTTTTCACCTATATAGCGTTAACCGTAAACACAGCACTTTATAGAGATAACATGTATGTATATCTTTATATAGCACCATCCAGGTACATAGCGCTCTACTATACACGTGACATAATACTATAACACAATGGGAATAAGCGCTTCCGACAAACAATAGGAAAAGGAGTCCCTGGCCCGAAGAACTTACAATCTAAGTGGTAAGTGGGGAGAGCTTACAGAAACAGTAAGAGTGTGTTCTGGTAAGCAAGTATCAAATACATAACAGAGGGTAGAATAATACAGACAAGCATACATGCATAAACCCTCAAAAGTAATCAGTAGGGGATAGGAGTGGGTCCTGTAATCAGGTTACAGAGCTATGGAAATGCTTGGCTGTAAATGTGACCTTTTTACGTTAGTCTTGGAGGTGGGAAGAGAGGACGCCGGGCTGATAGTGAGGATAACCAGAGAATGGGGTAGATAGTTCTCCATCTGTGGGGTAGGGAGAGTTCTCTATCTGTGGGGTAGGGAGTTCTCTATCTGTGGGGTAGGGAGAGTTCTCTATCTGTGGGGTAGGGAGTTCTCTATCTGTGGGGTAGGGAGAGTTCTCTATCTGTGGGGTAGGGAGTTCTCTACCTGTGGGGTAGGGAGAGTTCTCTATCTGTGGGGTAGGGAGAGTTCTCTATCTGTGGGGTAGGGAGAGTTCTCTATCTGTGGGGTAGGGAGAGTTCTCTATCTGTGGGGTAGAGAGAGTTCTCTATCTGTGGGGTAGGGAGAGTTCTCTATCTGTGGGGTAGGGAGTTCTCTACCTGTGGGGTAGGGAGAGTTCTCTATCTGTGGGGTAGGGAGTTCTCTATCTGTGGGGTAGGGAGTTCTCGTGCTTCTGTTCCTATGAGGAGTAATGCATACACCGCAGCTATTACCATCGCTATGCAGAAATATGAACACATTGTTAATATGAAAGATCGCAAACCATAAGCTGACACTTACCTCCCCTCTGATCCTGCCAGCTGGATCCCCAGCTGCAGTTTAGGATTGTAATGCAAACTTTGGAAACCTCCCCCCCCCCCCCCCTAAAAGGGCCCCTGCTCTCCGCTGCTCACCACAATACACAAAAAAAAAGTAAGTGTTGCACATCTCTGTACCAAAGAAAAAACAAGCCTTATCCCTCAGCTTGTGAGATCCTCGCACGTCCCTGCCCTCCTCCTCCCGCAGCTCCTCCTCTCCATGTACCCAGGGCTGTGCGGCTGCCATGTGGCAGGCTGCCTGGACGTTAGCTGGCCTCAGGGTTAGGATTTCGGAGAGTGTCTGAGCCCAGGGTTGCGTCAGGCACACACAGTGACCGAAGCCAAGTCACCAGCTGGAGCATACAACATGTAATCCTCACACTGCGTACGAGGACCAGAGAGAAAGTGACAGCCTTCTACACTCTTGATGTGATGCCTGTCTCAGCCTGTCCTGTCTTTAACATTGCATTCACTTACAAAACAGGATGAATAACTGTGTGTAAGGTTACTGGCTCTGCACTTCTTTAACCCAGGCCGTGCTTCAAAATTGTGTAATACGGCAGGCATAAGCTTTTAGGGGATCCATGTTATAAGGCAGCGGTGCGCAAACTGTGGGGCGCGACCCCCAGGGGGGGCGCGACACTGCCGACGGGGGGCGCGGGGTTTACTTAAATTAAGTGCCGGGGGAGCTGCAGGGCCTCTGTAAACCTAACTTACCGCGGCTCCGGCGGCTTCCTCCCTGTGTCGCCATGGCAACGCGGCGTCAAAATGACGCTGCGAGGTCATGTGACGTCACGTTGCTATGGCAACGTGACGTCATTACGCCGGAGCGCGGGTAAGTTGGGGTTGGGAGGGGGGCGCGGGAGTGAGGGGACAGCCGGCAGGGGGGCGCAGGGAAAAAAGTTTGCGCCCCCCTGTTATAAGGGACATAATGTAACAGATGACACTGTGTGCTCATTTCCATGTCATTACCCAGAATCCCCGGCTGCAGTGGAAGCACTGTATGCTAAGAGATAAAGGGGAAGGGCAGGGCTGCAGACCTGTAAGAGACATTGGCATGTGCTCACAATGTGGGGTTTTTATTTGCCATTCACTTTCGGAAACAAAGAAAGCAAAGAAGTTGCTCCTAACATCTATTTCCATACAAGCTCTGTGCATCACACTGGACTGCAGTTACACAGCAGCATAACACTTCTAGTGGCAGACCTGTCCCGGTTATCCCTGAACTCCAGCGCTTATAACTTTTACTGTGAAGGAACGGTGAGTTCTGGAGAAAAGAGCCATGGTGTATTTTTTTTAATTGCAGGGAAATTGTTATAAAAACGACAGGCCCCCCTAGTGGGGAAGGAGTTACGGTGGGTACAGAAAATGGCTGTTTTATTCTGACTATGAATGCTAAGGAGATAACTCAATATAGGCCGAAGCGGCCCTTCTTATCAGCCAAAAATACTACTTGAAGACAATGGTCGCTTTCAACAATATGGAACGATCATCCCCTTAGAAGATTTACAAAGAGAGTACGTACGTATGTTAACCGCACGGGGATATTTTGTGGCCATGTCCTGCATATGTAACCCTGCAATGCCTCTCCGGCAGTGTAAGGGTTACATATGTACTAGATTTCTCCCCGTTCGGCGCGTGCGGGCTGGGTTATGCACGCACACCCTTTTATTAGATTGTTTCGCATTGCATGGCAAGCTGATCCTGCAATGTGAGGCTAAATGTGACAACTTTCAAAACGACTGAAGTTACTGGAAAAAAACATAGCAAAAAGTCTAAAGTAAACACCTGTGTTCCCTTTAACAAATGGCATGGACTCTGGCTCCCGCCAGGCTCACACTCCACGGCAAAGCCTTCCGGCACACGACTCTTAGGGCTTGGTCCCGCTGCGTCCGGTGGTGCGTGTGCGGCCGCGTGCGCCACCAGCCCCTTACCTGCAATCCATTGGTCCCCGCTGCCTCCTCCCTCCGTGGCTCACTACGTGCTGTGATGCGTCAGCCGGCAACTGCTACCAGAAGAAGATGTTCTGGAGCGTTGACGCGTCACGTGGTACGAGTATGAGCCAATGAGGAGGTGGAGCAGGGAAGGAGCTCGTAGGGAGGCGGGCTGTTTTTTTTTTGCCGGCTTTTTGACTCTCTCTGCAGTGTAAGCAGATGCACAGGGGAACCCCTGGCAATGAGGAGAGGAGGAGGAGGAGAGGCTGCGGGGAGCGGGACACATGTATTTACACTGTCCTCACACTCATTTACATGCAGGGCCTGGGGGACGGGGCCCCGCTTCAGGGCAAACTGAGGGTGGAGAGGGGGGGGTGGTGGACGGGACGGGACTTTACAGCACCCGATTAAACTGGAGATATGTCACTCCAGCACACGGACACACGTCATGGCCGCGCCCCCCCTCGTCATGGCCCCGCCCACCCGACCCATTTGGTCACGCTCCCCTGCTCCGGAAAAAAGTTTCCTGCAGACCGCGGTGCAGTGAGTTGCACGCGCCGCCGGCAAGCAAGACAGCCGTGCGGACGCGTGCAGCGGGGCCTTAGCCTTACTAGAGACAGGCCGAGTAGTGGGTTTTATTCAAACTAGTTTTTCAGGGCTAGTTAAAAATGTTCAAAGAATTGTTTTCTCGCGTGGCTCCGATCACGGACGCCATAGCTGCCGTCTTTCCGCTGGTAGGGAACAGATTCTAAGGCCACGAGCCACACAAGTCCACGCAAAGTTTAAACACGCCATTACCCCCATTAATTAGAAGCCTGTGTATGACATCTTAAGTGTCGCATATGGAGTGTCTGTGGAGTTAAAATTGGAGTTTTACATGGCTTTTCTACATCTTTACGCATGGATGCATTGTCACGGGAGGGCAGGCCCAATACACATTTATATTTAAGGGATCAGTCACAAGGCAAAACAGGCAGTAAAATAAATTGCGGTTTATTCGGACAAGACCTCGGAAACACACAGAAATACAAGAAACAGAGAATATACACACTTACTGGGGTCTGGGGAAGAGATCTACCCTTTCCTAGTTGCAAGGCGCCTGTTCAGCAAAGGCTTACCTTGATAGGACCTTGGGCTCCTGGACCGAAATCCAGCCTGCTGGCTAGGCCTCCCCATGCTTCCAGGTGTGAATAGCTCTTTCACAGAAGCATCAGAAGTGAGAGGCCTGCCAGCAGCTGCTTGTCTTCAGATCTCCAACAGGAGAAAAAGAGAGCGAGCTGCTTTTACTGCACGCTCTTATATAGGCTGAATTCCTATCTAAATCATTGCGGAGAGTAATAGCCAATTAAAGCATGGATTGAAATTATGCATTCCCTGATAGGAGGGATAAATTCAAAACTTGCCAATAGAAACCTTGCTTATCAGTTCTGACATCCAGGGCCGTTTTCTTTTTCCCTGGCTCAGTGGTGTCTAGTAAAACAAAGACATCCCAATCTGAACATCCTGCTCACCAAATGGTTTCCCCCCTCTGCCATTCCTCTCCTCTTTGAACTATGGAATCTATGCAAACTAGCCAGCATATTAACCATATGCCTGTACTTTCTGTATAGAACCTTATAGTAAACATTAAAACACAATATAAAGTACACTTCCTTACAGAATATACTCTGGGGAACCTTATACTTATAAGGGAAATAAATTGGGGAGATTTGGGCTTGGAAACCCTTTCTGAGCTGGGGCATTGAAATGCTAATCCACATGTAATTCACATGCTAATTCAGACTGCCTTTTGTCACCAACATGGGTTTAAATCACAGGACAAACATAATACACTGCAGTTTTAAAACACAGAGAACCAACATTTGGATACAAGAGCTGACACTCTCAGCCCATACCATATGGTTTCAGGGGCAGCCAGCCGGGCTCCCCCTTTATTAAGGAAGGCCGGCAAAGCCTATCGCCACATGCATATCTGGACTAACATCCCGGTTCATTTCTTCGCACAGGTAAGTCTGTCTGAGTGGATTTCCCTTCTATCGATTTAACCCCAACTGCAACAGAACGATGATCACATTAACATCTCTTTGGAATGTATGTCTAAATAGATTAGGCACAAACCTCTCCCTTAATTTAAGGTCATATAAACTGGTGGTGGATGTGAGAGTCTCTGGTAGGTTGTTCCAGTTTTGGGGTGCACGGAAAGAGAAGGAGGAGCGGCCGGATACTTTGTTGAGCCTTGGGACCATGACCAGTGTTTTGGAGTCTTATCTCAGATGATAGGTTCTGCATGTGGTAGGGGTGAGGAGCTTGTTCAGATAGCTGGGTAGCTTGCCCATAAAGAATTTGAAGGCAAGACAGGATATTGTTGTTTAAGTCCGTCTATATTGGCTGTGTCACATCTTTAGTGTCTGTGGAGTTAGAATTGAAAGGGAAGTACTGTATATAAGGGGGAAATGAATTCTGCACTTCGTCATCAACACTTCAACTGTGCTTTCATGGCTTTCTATCGGCTCCGACAACTGTCTCACATCTAAAGACAAATACACTGCCCTCCCAGGACTGATTTATGCACCTGCTCCTCCAGCTCCTACTCCTCATACTGTATCGTCCAGTTCAACTCCGCCCCCCCCCCCCAGCCTCACCCCGCCAAAAAGTGCTACGAAGCCCCAAGCAACACAAACCGGGGGAGCGAGAATGCCCCTCGCGAAGGCCTCAACACCGGTTAGCCTTAGCGGCTTAAGCCAACGGTTACAGGGGTCCCCGACCAGGAGAAAGCAGGGTTCTGGGAGGGGTGGTCTTTCAGACTATAGAAGGAAGCCTCACGTCATAATGATTCACCTGGGCGGGAATGATCTGGTGGCAACCAAGTATTTACACCTAATCCTCCAGATGCACGCCGACTGCGCCAGATTTAAAGCCCTCTGGAACGATGCGATCATTATTTGGTCCGAAATCATAACAAGACTGCTATGGAAGGGGGCATCCAGCTGGATGAGAATCGAAAAGACAAGAAAAAAAGTCAACAGAGCAGTCAGTAAATTAATCCTCTCTTGTGGGGGGCTGACAGTGAAGCATGTGGTGATATCAGTCCGCTTCTAGAGTGGTAATTAAGTTCCAACCAATGAGTGCGCCGACAGGGCTTTTTAAAGACGAACTAAGGATTCCATCACCAGGATTCCTGATGAAGCCGTTTGAGCAAAACGCAGTCTGCTACTGTGGCCAGCTCTACGCAAGCCCCTGAGGAAGTGTCGTTCTGACACGAAACGCGTCGCGGTGAGGTCATAGGCAGCGACGGAGGGTTCGTGACGACGGACTCCGGGAGCTGCGCACACATACACACCCACGAGGGCACCGTTGGAGGAATTGGAATCAGCTGATATTCATCACGTAAGCCCCCACTCTCCGTTCCTTAAAGATCTTTGGACATAACGAGTGCCTCGATTATACTGAGGCTTGCCCTCTGGTAGTGTTGTGTGATCTATTGGATATTGTGATCCGGTCTTAATTTTTAAGTATGTTGTACATGGTCATTAGTGTACATATAAATTGTGTTTGATAGTATATTGTCTCTGTGTTTTCTCTCACGCGCCCCTTTTTATTTTATTTCATGTGGATTGTGCCCCGCTGATCATGGGAGATTGGGAGCTGCAGGGATGATCACCTAG